>NW_026733179.1:0-120000 GCF_028476545.2 Physella acuta
TATAATATATATATTTATATAGATAATATATATATATATAATATATATATATATATATATAGTATATATATATATAAATATATAATATATATATATATATATATATATATATATATATATATATATATATATATATATATATATATATATATATATATATATATATATATAATATTTGCCACCAATGAACAGATTATGGTCGAACGGCCTGCTTTCAGCCACTTTATTAAAAAAAAACCCACTTTGTGATGAATCGATTGTATAAAAAAAAATAATAATAATAGCGGGCATTTATAAAAGTTGAAATCGATACTACTGATTGAGTGTTGGCCCTACACAGATGTGTGAATTGTTTTGTGGGAGGAAGGGTGGGGAGGGGCGGCTGTCTCGGGTCACGTGACGGTTGTAATGTGTTTATTTTTGAACACATTATCGCGTTTGTGAAATAGGCTTGGCTCAAAATGACGCTGAAAATATACGAAAAATTAAGTACGTAAAAATGAAATGTAAAAATGCGTTTTCAAAGAATGATATAAGTTGGGGTGATAAAATTTAGATTTCGCAATTTCTTAAAAGTAAGCTATAAAATAACACACGGTGAAGCTAAAGATAGAACAAAGTATGCAACTATGCCAAGGTCAAGGATTTTCTTAGTATTAGTGAGGGTGGTGTGGGGTTTATGTGCAGTAAGCTGCTAAAATATCTGGGGGGGGGGCTGTAGTATGCCGCTAAAATCAGTCTGCTAGGGCAGGGGTCGGCAACCTGCGGCTCGCGAGCCGCATGCGGCTCTTTTGATGTCAAGATGCGGCTCTCCAGTTCCATGCACAAATATAAATAATTATTTTATATTATTTTTAAAACATTAAAATTATCATAGAGAAAAAACAACTTTAAACAGGATAAAAACACTAATCAGAGAACAATGAGAATAGGTGAGGTAGAAAGTATACGGACAGCTGACAGCTGCTTGTGCACAAGACCCAGCTCACGGCCGTGCTGGAGCCAGCCCCGTGACGACGGTTCCATTCTTGCCACTGCCGACTTTTTCGAATATCTTTAAATGTGGAATATAATTCTTATACAGAATGCATTTCTCTATCGGTCAGTATGCATTAATTAGACATGAGACACGTGTTTTTTTTTTAAGTTATTAGCTTCCTACGGTTGAGCCGGTGGGGTACGAGTTTACCCTGCATTCAGGGAGGTGGAAGATAAGCGATAACCGATGACAGAAGCGACCGTTACCCAAGCCAGTAGTCGGAGTTGACCGTGTTGAAGGCTGCCTGGCTATGGGAGAAGCCTCCTGAGCCGGTGGTGTCCGTAAAGAAAGAAAAAAAAAAGGTTATTGACTTCAAAAGCGGATTGAGATAGGTATATTATTTGATTACTAATTTTATTATAGCAGAGCTAGGAATAATACGTCAATATTTTTTATGCGAAATATTAGTATGCTTTTTAAGTATAAATATTCTTTCATTTTTAAAGCTATTTATTTCAAATCAAAATTCAAAAGTATGCACTATCTTGTAAATTATCTTTCCCTGTCTTTCTTCAGAGCTGGGAGGACTAAAGAGCCCTAGGCTCGGAGTTTGAATCTTGAATTTTCGAATGATGCACCAACATGACATCACAGTATAAAATACTTCACACATTTAAATGTTTTAAAAAACCATCGAGAAAAGTAAATTCTACAGCACACTACCAACAACAAATCAAATCATCAAAATTAAAACCACGAGTGACTTTGCAATCTGTACTTTAATAATTGTCAAATAACCTGACAAGACAATTCAAAAAGGTGACATATATATATATATATATATATATATATATGTATATATATATATATATATATATATATATATATATATATATATATATATATACACACATTTGATAAAACGTATTTGATCAGCTTTCAAGCCCCTAAAGAAATGGATACTTTGCGTTCACTTTGCAAGGCAGATAACTTTTAACAAACATCCAACAGATTTGTAGCGACCCACTTAACACTCCCATCGACCGTTGCCTCCAGCGACCGTCATACCTAGCTACTACAACCCCATCGACCGTAACAGTCGCGTAATGACGTAATTTGTGCATCATCCTGCGATGACGACCGTGGCTCAAATATTTGAGTCAAATATGGCCAAATGTGTTTACCCGCGGACTTGTATAATTTGAATCAGAGTTGTGGAACTTGTCCGTCGACTGAATGACGGGGTTGTCTAACCTGCTCTGCTGGTTGATTTTAAAAGTTGTCTGGTCAGTAAAATATTTGTAGTGTTTTGTTCGCCATTCTAATATGAACGTTGTTTATTATTATTTCGAATTTAAAAAGAAAAAAAATATCTATCATTTTCTTATGGTAAATCTAAAAGTTGTAAAATACAACATTTTGATTTATGTGTCAAGCTCATTAAATTATTTTAGATTAATTAATCCGGTGTATTTTTAATTCAACGCAAAAGTTGTACATGGGGGGGGGGGGTAGCTTGAAATATAGAGTTATTTCCCTTAACCCGATATTCAATGTAGAATGCCGTGTAGTAATAATGTAAATACTTATCTCTCTACCCTCTCTGCCAAGTTATATCAGGGTTGTCGTTCCTTCTTCGATTAGTTTAAAAAAAAGAACAAGAAATGACGGCTATCTTATCTGACCAGTAAACATGTGAGTTATTTACCTTTGATTGAAAATAAATACAAGAGTGATCCTTCCTTTCGAAAATGGAAAATTAGAGTAATATCCCCTGTCGCACTATAACTTACGTGAGTGATCTAAAAACTTGTCAAAGTGATTTAAAATTTGACAGAGCCATCTGAAACTTGTTCAAGTGATCTAAAACTCGTCAAAGATAGCAAAAAAAAAATAAAATGCACTCACTACTTCCCCTACTCCCCCCCCCCCCAAGTCGTCAGGCCGCTCTGCTGACCTGGATTATGTCTGTATGACAGCCAAAGCTTAACGTGCAAGCCTTTGATCTCCCTCCGTTGATAATTCATGAGCCCTTTGTTTCAGCGCCCGGCCGGCAGACAAAACTCTACGGCTCACACATACAAAATGTTGTACCCCCCCCCCCCCCCCACACACACTGCGGTGGGCAGACTTTAGTCCCAGGGCAGACTTCCATGACAGGCTTTCAAGTTCTGGGTCCAACGACACGGTTAGGCTTAAGCCCGCGTGAGCCGAGCCGTGTAGCTAACGTTAGCGCTAACCGGAAAATGCCGGCTTGAGCTCAAAGCGCGTTCGTGTGTAAGACCGGCTTTGTTCTCTTCTTTGAGTTGTCTTAATGACGAACTCGAATGACGGGTGATAATACAATGTAAGTGACAACCCTATGGAACCCTAACCGACAACCCTGGTACCAACCCGAAGGAAAACTCAAACCGATAGACAACTATAAAGACAACCCTATGGACAATCCAAGTGGCAACCCCATTGATAACTCCAGGGACAACCCTGAAGTCAAAATACAACAACTCTATAGAAAATCCTATTGAAAACTTTATTGATAAGTCCGTGGATAACTCCAGGGACAACCCAAGCAACAACCCTTAGGACAACCCTAATTACAACCTTTATTACAGCCCAATGAACAATCCTAATGGCAACGCTATTGATAACTCTATAGACAACTCCATGAGCGACCCTTGCGACAACCCCATGTCAATATTGGTCCAGTAACCTTGACCTCAAGTAGGTTTGTACTTCTGTATGACCCAGACGTGGGGTAGGTTTTTTGAAAAAATATCCTAAAACAAGTCTGAACCTAGTCTGAGATAGGTTTTAACTTGCCCTAAACCTAGACTTTCATGTTAAGCTATACTTTACAAAATTTGATTAAATTTTTCAAATAATACTTTTTAAAAAATTATACGTATTTTTTTTATTTAATATGTTTCAAAGAATTAACACATAACAGGCCATCTCGAAAAAAACCTCACCCTCATGTCAATCATATCCTCTTTTAGAACACCTCTAACACCCCTCCCCTCCACCCACCCCCCAGCGCAATTAAATAGAACCCCAAGCCTCAAGTTTTTCCCCGTCCCCGCCACAAATATGAAGCGTCTAATGGACGGAGCGTCCCGAATCCATAGCGCTTAGCCTCTAATGTCTCTAATGGTATTCGGAGCGTCCCGAGAGCGGTCGGAAACCGATGCTAAACACAGCTAATGGTTTGTCCACCACCCATTTTTTTTTATTTTTACGTTCATCACACATAAGGGGGGGGGTATGTAAATAAAAGAAATTTTGTTTACTTTGTACACGCGAATTCTAATTCTCGCACTATGACCAACACTTTTGGTGACAACATTTTTTTGGAGAATTTTATGTTTTTTAATACATGGAACTTTAGACCGGTTGGAGATATTTCCGGTTTCAGGAGAACTCTTCAGCGTAGGGGTGATGTCCCCTGGCCCCAGCATGGGGGGGAGATGTATCAATGTACAGCTGTAATATCGGCCGCGTCAATCATCGACTGCACTCCTTTTCTCGACGACCTGTTCGTCTGCACTCATCTATTCCTCTTCAATGTAACCCCCCCCCCCTTACTGTTCAGAAATAGCAGGCGATATTATCCCCTCCATTTTGTATGTTCGCCAAGACTATTCTTGACGTCATCTAGGATATTTTATTTCTATCATTTAAACTATACTCTCGAATCTTTTTCAGGATTGAAATAAATTCTGACAAGTACGTCATTTCCGACAACGCCTCTGAAAAGTGTAAACAAATATTGTATTTTAGATTTCTCTTACTTCTGAAAATAGTTTGTATTGTAGGCACACATTAAACTTCATCCACCCAATACGAATATACTGTTTTTGATTACTATTTTCCCGCAACTATTTTTGACGAAACGTCAATAAATTTTACTTTTCATTAATCAGACGTATTAAATTTCTTTATATCTATTAAACATAAAATACTATCTCTTTGTCTAATCCTATTCTGGATCGAAAAGGCTGCAATTAAAATATTTTTATCTTGCTAAACCGCTACAGTTGTCAAAGTTATTGAAAGGATTTACGTGTTAAACTGTTAAACTGTTATAGCCGCCTTTATTTCCCCCCAACTAAGTCAGGTGGACTTCCTAAGGTCACATATCAAAATTGAGATCCGAACTCGAGACCTACAGACTAGTAACCAAACGCTCTACCATTCGACCACGCGACCGACGTTTACTAGCTGTCGCAAGAGAGAAATATGCAGGTGACAATCTCAAAAGGAAATTCCCCAAGGAAGAACTACAAGCAATTATCTCTTCCAATTAGTGGCTCACGTTCTTATAATTCTAAATGGTGAACTTATGACCTTTGGTAACAAGAGACATGACCTCTAGTATCTAGAAAATTCTATAAACTAGGATTGTTAGATACAGCCTTTTTTTCTTTATTTTAAAACAAACAACAAAAGTTAGTTGTCTTATTGATTTGACCAAAACCTTCTTTGGTACGACACAGTGTTACAGTATCTGATCTATTTCAACACAATTGGTCTTTTTTACTGAGATAAATTATCAATCGTACTCAGCAAGGCATTAAGTGCGTTTTATAGACTAAATGAATTTTAAAGTGTAGACTGTGAATGTAATCAAAGGTTAGGAATTGTTTAGAATGTGATGGTGAATAGTTACAATTAGAATGTGATGGTGAACAGTCACATTGTAAAGTCACATGACCCAGGTCAAATGTTTCATAAAAAAACGAGTTCAGTCGGTGTATTTACACAATCTTTTTTTTAAGAGAGCTACATAATTAATGTAATGAGATGCGTATGTATATGTGTGTATCGACGTGGCTGAACGATAATATATATAGGATTACGTAAGCATGTGATTCTACTGTGTGTATGTATTTATGCAAAGATGTATGTGTGTATTATGTATTTATGCAAAGATGTATGTGTGTATGTATTTATGCAAAGATGTATGTGTGTATGTATTTATGCAAAGATGTATGTGTGTATGTATTTATGCAAAGATGTATGTGTGTATGTATTTATGCAAAGATGTATGTGTGTATGTATTTATGCAAAGATGTATGTGTGTATGTATTTATGCAAAGATGTATGTGTGTATGTATTTATGCAAAGATGTATGTGTGTATGTATTCATGCAAAGATTTATGTGTGTATGTATTTATGCAAAGATTTATGTGGGTATGTATTCATGCAAAGATTTATGTGTGTATGTATTTATGCAAAGATGTATGTGTGTATGTATTTATGAAAAGATGTATGTGTGTATGTATTTATGAAAAGATTTATGTGTGTATGTATTTATGCAAAGATTTATGTGTGTATGTATTTATGCAAAGATGTATGTGTGTATGTATTTATGCAAAGATGTATGTGTGTATGCATTTATGCAAAGATGTATGTGTGTTTGTATTTATGCAAAGATTTATGTGAGTATGTATTTATGCAAAGATTTATGTATATATGTATTTATGCAAAGATTTATGTGTGTATGTATTTATGCAAAGATTTATGTGTGTATGTATTTATGCAAAGATTTATGTGTGTATGTATTTATGCAAAGATTTATGTGTGTATGTATTTATGCAAAGATTTATATGTGCACGCGACTGGCACCCTATACGAGTGTGTGTTATGTATGAGTTTATAAGTATTCATATGTGATTTCTATGTATATATGTATGTATGTGTGTGTATGAATGTGTGTATGTAAGTGTATGAATGTGTGTGTATGAATGCGTGAGTATGAATGAGTGTGTATGAATGTGTGTGTGTTTGAGTATGCAAGTGTGTATGTGTGTGTATGTGTGTATGAATGTGTGTGTGTTTGAGTGTATGAGTGTGTGTATGTATGTGTATGTGTGGTGTACCGAAGACAAAAAAAACCCAGCACGTGCATGCACAGTGCGCCGAAAACAACGCGCGCTCAAAGGGCCAGCATTAATAATGCGCTCACTCTAGCAAAGGGAAGGAACTGACATATAATGAGCGGTAAATATTTTAATAGTGTATTGTTCTTCAACGCTGATGGCCCACAGTACAAATACAAGGGGTGGGGCGAGGGGTGGAGGGGTTGTGTCCAGGGGTCGTGGAGGGGTGGGTGTTTACACGTAACGTTTTGCCTAGGCACCGGTGGTGGTTAATCAAATAAAAGAAATACTCATATTTGCCTAGGACGGTGCTTCAAAATTCTAATCCTGTTTTAAAATTCCCGGGGAAGGTTGTAAATAATTCATCAAGAGGGCGCGCTAGGCGGGCTGTGTGTGTGTTAGTTAGAACAAACAGCCCGACAAAGTATTGCTCCGGTCGCTATCGGCTGTTGGATCAACTGTACAGATTGTATCAAAGTTCTCTCCCTTGGCTCAATGATCAGCCCGTCGGATCTCGCCCTGAGTTCTGTCCCCTTATTGTTTTTAAATATAAAAAAAATTCGTTTTTCCCCCCAGTGCATCTATCTGCAAACGACATTTAAATATTACCGGCTTTTGAAAATGGCACAAGGAGAAAAAAAATTAGCTTTTAGCTAATGTCAATAAAAATAATTTGAAATAATGTTTTTTTTTATGTTTGTGTTTTATGGATGTTTGTAGGGGATTGTGTTTCAGAATGTTTTTGTCGCGAGTTTGATCTGGGTGCCATATGGGTTATGTTAAATGTTATGTTCATTGTTCCCTCGCGTATGTGATGGTGGAACGGCGTGGTCGGACGGATGAGAGCGACACTGCTAATTCCAAAGCCGCGAGTTCGGATCCCGGGCTCGAGTCTGTAAGCCATCATTGATTCTACTTAGTTCTGATGGGTACCAGACTGACATAAGAGGAAGTAAAGGCGGCTGAGCATAGAGCAGCCCATACACATTCTTCAGAGTTCAAAAAAATAGGTGAACTCTACTTCACCTGTTTCATGGACCACTAGGTTCGAAAAATGTAACTTTATATTTTTTTTCCGAATGTGACGAATGCTCTCAATGTTTCCTGTAAGATTCTCTAATGCCAAGCGACCCATATCAGGTGACATTTCGCGATGTCATCTGTTACATGTTCCATGTCGAATGTCACTTGTCCCACGTGACATGTTTGATGTGTCATAATACTAATTCCATGCCAGCTGTCTTACAGAAAATGTTCCATGTCAGATGTTCCAAGTTCCCTGACTGACTCCTTATGTGCCTAGCTCCACCCCCGCACTCACAAGGAACATGTTCCACGTCAATGTTCCTAAACAAAAGTCCCTGGTCATAAGTCCTGTTTTAAAATTTCAGTTACTTTTCAATAAACAAACATCCTCACTTTAATTAGCTAAACCATTTTTGGAGTACATTAAGGTTAATTATCCAATAAAAGCTATTACATTACGGTTACCTGACGTCATACAAAGTCACGTGATAAAAATGTATACGTAATTAAATTATCGCCTATAAAGTAATAAAGCTGGGTTAAAACAATGGTACAATGGTACAAACAGAACGTATGCAGGGCAACAGTTAACCTAATGCAGCTCTGTCAGGGTCAGGGTGTTGTTGGTGTGTGTGTGATACTCAAGGTTTCTTTCGGATATTTTACTCCGTGAAGTGGGGGCAGTTGTTAAAGTAAATGTTTCCTAATTAAATTTGATTTGATATTTCGCCCGTGGGTGCTTTTGAGGTGCTGTGTTGTTGAGGTGCTGTGTTGTTGAGGTGCTGTGTTGTTGAGGTACTGCGTTGTTGAGGTACTGCGTTGTTGATGTGTTGTGCAGTTGAGGCGAGGTAGTCACAACATATACAATCCCTTATAAAGCGTGATATCTTTTTTTCACACTGCTATGACACCAGCTTCAAATGATACTGCCAACACATACTATCCCAAACACCACTGCTAACACCTACTAGCCCAAACACTACTGCTAACACCTATCCAAAACACCACTGCTAACACCTACTAGCCCAAACACCACTGCTAACACCTACTATCCCAAACACTACTGCTAACACCTATCCCAAACACCACTGCTAACACCTATCCCAACACTGCTAACACCTATCCCAACACTGCTAACACCTACTATCCCAAACGCCACTGCTAACACCTACTATCCCAAACACCACTGCTAACACTTATCCCAAACACCACTGCTAACACCTATCCCAACACTGCTAACACCTATCCCAACACTGCTAACACCTACTATCCCAAACGCCACTGCTAAAACCTACTATCCCAAACACCACTGCTAACACTTATCCCAAACACCACTGCTAACACCTATCCCAACACTGCTAACACCAATCCCAACACTGCTAACACCTACTATCCCAAACACTACTGCTAACACCTATCCCAAACGCCACTACTAACACCTACTATCCCAAACACCACTGCTAACGCCTATCCCAACACTGCTAACACCTATCCCAACACTGCTAACACCTATCCCAAACGCCACTACTAACACCTACTATCCCAAACACCACTGCTGCCCAACCCAAAACTGCTAAGATCCCCTTTAATATATATCCTACCCATCGACCTTTGACCATTTACACCAGGTCTACTGGGAGGGGTGAGGAAGGGGGTGACGTAGTAACCAGGTTGACACAAACACCAAACACCATCATGTGTTCAGATAGACAATCGCCCGTAGAGGGTTGGCATAATGGTCGTTTGTGTCACTTCTGCTCCATAGCGAATTTAAAAATAAACTTACTGTGTTATAAATTTTAAATTTTATATTTGTATCGATTTGTTCAGAATCAATTTTTATGAAAAATTCAATCGAATATAGAACTGCCAGCGAACAGGAATTTTCTTTAAAAAGTTTTCTCACCATTAAAAAAAAAAATTCAGCATAAGTGCTTTGATCAATTCATATTCGACTGCTCTTTCATCTCCCCCGTCATCTACGTCATGACCTCTCCAGCGATAAGAAAACGTCCTGACATGACTTAGGCGTCAACTTTGAAGTCAACTTTGAAGTCAACTCCCGGACTTGACTCCAAGTCAACTTTGAAGTCGCGCACTATATATATATGTTTTTTTGTTCCCTCCTGCTAAAAGTGTAAACTATTGATTTTTTTTTTTCGAGCGTTCGATCAAGTTCCTTTTTGTTTCAGCGCTTCGTCTGATTAAGGTAAATAACATTGGCGCAAAGGGACGCAACTGGGAGAAAATTGATAACTAGAGTTATACAATAGTCTTCTACACCGTTAGGATTAATTAATCAGTAATGAGGCGACGGCTGCAATTAACGCTTCATTCTAACTCACTGTTAATTTTTTTTTTAATCCCGTACAAAGACGGAAAATTGTACTAGTAGATAAAAAAAAAACGCTAGTAAAAAGTATGGCATACCGAAATGGTCGTATTCTGTCGATTGTATTCACCAGCGGCGATAAACGAAGTTAACTCAATTAGTCAAGGGGAGAGAAGAGCAAACAAAGGGAGATCAATGTTCAAGCTATTGCTAGCCGTCGTCCACTTCCCGGAGACAAAATGGGAGAACACTACTGCTACCTGCTGCTCAATAAACGGGTCACATTGGGCGCCCCCCAGGTCTAATTTAGCTTTAAAAGCAGCTTAACATAAAATCTATCATGATATACACACGTGAATTTGGCGTCGCTAAATATAAATTTTGAAAAATCAATAATGCATAGAATTTGAAAGCGTTGCGGGACACCGTAGTTTCATGACAAAAAGGACTACACATAAGCTCTTTGAGTTGGTTGATGTACTTAATACAGACCTTATTTGCATTTTCAGTTTTTTTACAACGAAAGTTTGAGGGGGGGGGTGCAAATCGAAAGTTTGGTAGGTCATTTAAAAAAAATTCATAACTGAAAAAGTTTTTTAAAACATCTATTTTTACTTTCTCGTATATACGAAGTATAGAGAAAGTATTGTAATCGTGCAAAAAAAAAAATCGAGATTTTTACAGATCTCGACGTTTTACACCTCACTGATACGGAAAAACATAATTTTGCAATCTTGTCCGTATGTCTGTGTGTGTGTAAGTCTGTGTGTCTGTGTGTCCGTGTGTAAACACGATAACTTGAGTACCGTTACAGCTAGGTTGATGAAATTTCACATATAAGTATTATATCAAAATCGTAGATCCGTATCAACTTTTGAGCGATTTCCGATAACCGGAAGTGGTACTTTTCCTACTTTGAATTTTTCAAAAGCCTATAACTTGAGTACTATTTCAGATAGATAAATGAAATTTCACATGTAAGTAAACGATCTAATTCTCTACCTTCTGTTAAATTTTGAGTAATTTCCGTTGACTGGAAGTAGTAATTTACGCTACTTCCGATTTCTCAAAAAACTAATGTAAATTTTAAAAGTACTAATAATATTGCGCACTATTATGCGCTTTTTTATTGGGCGTTCACTTGGTGTGCAATTAATTTGTCTACGAGATTTTATTCTATTTTTAAAACTTTAAGTATTTAAAATGGATTAAAAATCATGTCTATAGCCCGAGTTCCCATCCCCTGTTATTTTATATAAGAATATTCGAGAAAGTTTAGGGGAGATCACTCCCGGTTTATTATATCTGGAGTTGATATTACAAGTAGTTTCTGACATAAAGTTTTATAAAAATTGCATGTAAAAAAATGAACATTTTCCTCCAAATTTATTCGGCTAACGATTTTAAAAATTGTAAAAAAAATATTAAAGTGTATTAAACATATATACAAATGAAAAAAAAAATTAAAATAAAATTTGTAATTAATCGTTTTGTATTATGTAAAAGTAAACCATCTTAAATGAATGAAAGTAGGCTACATGCCAGAAAGAAGTATTACTATTGTAAATCTGTATCAGTCCTCACAAGCCGATGATGAAAACTGTAATCCTAAAGCGAACATGGCAGGGCAAACTGACGCTGTAAATTACATGTCTGAGGCAAAAAAAATAAATATAAAAAAAGTAAATTAAATGCACGTCTACGTGACAGACGCCAGATGACAGATGACTCTACGACAGGCGTCTTTGGCGGAACTCAATGACAGACGTACTTTTGACAGACATACGTTTGACAGACGTCCAGCACATTGACTTTTGTTGGGCACATATCTGATTATCCTATTATTTACAATCTACCTTACTTTAGCTCTTAGTTTACTTCTAATCCTTCACCTAGCTGCTCCTAAGTAACATACATTTATTCTAAATGTTGTTAATGTACATTCAACTAGTCTTTAGCCTAATTGTTTATACTTAACATTCAAGTAGGGGTCCTCCGCAAATGACTTTCAGCTTATTTTAACGAAAACACCAGACACACACACACCTCCTCATCCTTAAGGCGTGATGTCGTTTACGCACAACCCCTAAGGCCTAAATTTAAGGCCTAAATGTTTATAGGGACGGTGTGGTTGAATGATAGGGAGTTCGACTGTTAACCCGAAAGTCTCGTGTTCGAATACCGGGCTTGAGTCCATACGACGTCATTTAGTCAGCCCAGCCCTGATGGGTACTCAAGCTGGGTCACAGAAACAGGTAAACTCTACTTCACCTGCCCCGGATCGAAATGTAACAACGTTTACATTTTGTATTCAACGAGTCCTTAGCCTAAATATTCATAATTTACATTCGAATAGCCCTTCGCCTAAATATTCATAATTTACATTCGACTAGCCCTTAGCCTAGACGCTCTGAAGCAACAAACAGATTCCAATCATTGATTAATCACATGACAAAAATATTGTTTCACGGCTCATTGTTTTGCGGGGCAGATTTCCAAGCAGATAGGATGTGCGTGTGTGTGTGTGTACTTGTCTGCGTGTGTGTGTACTTTTCTGAATGTGTGTCGTGCTCATATATCTTTATATGAGTGTGTGAGCCGTGTGTCTTTGAGTGTGTGTGTGTGTCTTTGTCTGAGTGGAGGTTTTCATGTGTACTTCTCTAAGTGTGTCGTGCGTGTTGTTTGCTTAGCTGCCTGGGATTCATTGTTTGGTTTACTGTGGAAGTTTTTTGTTGTTCTGGTGGTAAGGTGGTAGGGGGTAGGGCGGTAAGGTGGTGGGGTGGTAACGTGGTGGTGTGGTGGGGTGTTGGGGTGGTGAGGTGATAGGTTGGTAGGGTGATGGGGCGGTAGGGTGGTAGGGGCAGTGACGTGGGACTCAAGCACAATGAAATTGTATCTTTTGTCGTAAGTACGCTGTTCGATCGCGGATTGATACTAAGTTCAACGGACGGGAGGGGGGGGGGGGGGGACCGGAGTCTGTGTGGAGCCTAGGCACCCAAGGTAGAGTATAAGAGATAATGTAGCATGCCGTGCCACTAAGACATGGTCCACCCCAGGTAGAGTATAAGAGATAATGTAGCATGCCGTGCCACTAAGACATGGTCGTCCACGAGAGACGTCCATAAAACTATGTCTTAGGCCAGGGGTCTCCAAACTTTTCAGTCCGAGGGCCGCATTAACTATCAAATTTCAGTTCGGGGGCCAGTTTCTTCCAGGCATATCTTTGATTTTTCTGCGCAAATTTCCTCAGCCATCACCAACAAACGTTTATTCCTTGGACAAAGAGATCTCCGCGGGCCGGATGAGAGGACTTCGCGGGCCGCATCCGGCCCGCGGGCCGTAGTTTGGAGACCCCTGTCTTAGGCGATGGGCTAGGGAGCAGCGTGGTTGGATAATAGAGATCAAGACTACTGACCCGAAAGTCTCGAGTTCGGATCGGGTCTCATGGTACCTGACTCGCGTTAGGGAAACCGAGGCGTCTGGGCATAGCGCTGACCATACTATCTCCTTGTATACCGGGATCATTGAAACTGATAAACTCTACTTTATCTGCCCCGCGTGTTCTGGACACAGGACGGGACAATATGAAGAAATCCTGGGTTAGTGTCTCATTCTGTGGTCACCTTTCCTTCTGGTGTTATCTTTCACGTCACGGTTCCAGAACTTTCTTGGTCTGCCCCCCCCCCCCCTTTCAGTACAGTATAACACCTGTGTCATTGTTACGGCTAATTACGCATTGGAAACGGTTAATGAGTACCTTGTAGTAGTTGAGCTGCGTTATTTTTTGAGCGTGCTGTTTACATTAAAGGGGGTGACCTTTCATGACATAACACCCCCCCCCCCAGGGTCTAACTGCGGTTAGTTGACCAACGTCCAGTGTGTGACAACGTCCTTCTAGCAGCACGTCTGCTGTAGCTGGTCACTGACTGTGTTACTGATGAGGTCACGTGCCTACCAGGCGAGCTGAGACCGCCGTTTTATCCAATCAAAACACTCCGTGGTTTTGGTACTGGGAGGAGGGGCGGGGGGGGGGGGTGTCTTTCATTAAAGTTAACACTTTGACCTCCCGCGTTGACTTTTCGAATTCTGGCTACGGGTGACATCGATACCAATCGATGATTTAACAGTACCGGTGTATTCGTATGTATCAGTCACTCGATACCAATCGATGATTTAGTAGTACCGGTGTATTCGTATGTATCAAAGTATCGATTTCTGGTTTTTTTTAAATATCTGACACCGCGATTCTATTTCATATGTAATTAAACATGCTAAATACTGTATTCGTATGTGTCGCAGTATCGATTTCACTAAATTTGAAATTACATTTGTGAAATCATTGTAGAGCGATACAGTATCTTATTGAGATATTTTTGCTCGCTGTTTGGTTTAATTAAATTCATAACTAGGTTTAGGGTATGTGTTTATGTTTGTCGTTATGGCTATAATTAAGGTAATGAGTTGAGCTGGATAAGAGAGTCGGACACACCTGAGTTCGACACACCTGTTAGCGTTGGATTAAGTACTGAAATCCTCTTAAAATAGAAGGGGCGTTTTCCTTCTTCTTCTTCCTCGTTCCTAATTGCAATATATTAGAGGGGATTACCTCCAACACAATTATGTTTTACGTGGCAACATGTTATGCGCCAAATAGCCCGTTGACTTTGAATTATCCTGCTTTTTTTTATAGATTTGCATCCATAGTCTTTGTCCACTCACGAACAATGTTTCTTCCAGACTTTTTTCTCCAGGGGAAGGGGGGGGGGGGCGGAAACTGGTAAAAGTATATGTTTTCTATATAAATTTAATTTCCTTTCGGGGGGGGGGGGCGGTAGTCTTTTTAAAGGTGCAACAGCCCCATCCACCTCCCCCCGATTAGATGCCTGAAAGAAACTCTGCTCAAGAACAATCTGAAAGTCAGCAGTTGTTTGATTTGGAGTTGTCACTCCTGGGTGTTTTGCTATCCCCCGCTATCGAGCCTCATCTGCAAGAGGTTTGAACTCTGGACTAAGCTGTTAGTACTCCCGCCCTAGCAAGCAGTCCACTTTTCGTATCCAAAATCAAACAATTAAAAAAAGTAAAAAAAAAATAAATTTCCCAACATATATCTATACTGTGTTAAACTAGAGCAATGTTTCTCATACCAAAAAAATTGTTTCGTAAGATTGGCTCTGAAAACTTCTAAAGGAATAATCGCCAAATTACATAATCTAAACAAAATTAGATTTTGTTTTGTGCTTCTGAATTGTTATATGAGACAACAAAATAAATGGGTATCTCGCAACCATGGCGGTCATTCACGACCAGAAAGTCAGGGAACCATAAGCAAAGCCACTTGCTAATAGAGAAGCCATCACACATTAGAAAAACAATCAACCATTAGAAAAGCCACTAGTCATTTTAAAATTCACTACCCAAAATACAGCCCTTTTGCTAATTAAAAATATAAATAATATAACAATATCAAATATAATTTCGCATTAGGAAATCCTCCACTCATTCGAATACATACAAAAGCCATTGTCCAGTACAAAGGCCACCATTCAGTATAAAAACCACCAGGCTTTAAAAAAAAACAACCCACCCATTACGATAAAATATT
Source organism: Physella acuta (assembly GCF_028476545.2). Lineage (NCBI taxonomy): Eukaryota > Metazoa > Mollusca > Gastropoda > Physidae > Physella > Physella acuta. The sequence goes on from NW_026733179.1 coordinate 15,819, forward strand.
AAAAGTCGTCCGGAGCGCAAATTGCGCTAAAAGCACTTGTTACAATGGCCGACTGTTCCATGTCACGTGACCTTTGACCTGCCAGATCTGCCCTGTCCTTTATCGCTGGTTTTTTTTTATCGAGCTATTTCACGCCCGTCAATGATGACCCCCCCCCCTCCATCGTTTTTTCTAAAGTAAGGCTGGTTTATCCCTTGTGATATAACACAGTTTAAAGCTAAGACGGATTATGACTAGGGCCAGGATCAGTAGCGTAGCGAGGGGGGGGGGGGGGCGGGGGACATGTGTCGCCGGGCGCCGACCTTAGGTGGCGCCAAAATGGGTTTGAAAAATAAATTGAAAGGTTGAGGGGGGTGCAAATCGAAAGTTTGAGGGGGGGGGGTGCAAATCGAAATCTCGAGGGGGGGGGGGGTGTGCAAATCGAAAAGTTTGTCCCCGGGCGCCGGGAAGGGTCGCTACGCCTCTGGCCAGGATAAAGAAAATTAAAATTTTTAGCCAACAGCACTCAGTTTTAGATGAGTCCATTATTTAGACTACCAGAGTCCATTATATAGACTACTAGCTGCTTAGCCCGTTACACGGAAGGGACAAAAAAAATTAGGAAAATTTATATTTTAGATATTTTAGTTTTTTTTTTTTATGTATCAAATTTCGTGGCAACAACATAAAATGATAAAATTCAGGAATATTTAATTCAAATTGAGTACCTTTGATACAATGGTACTTTTGGGTATCCTTTATCTGTTTTGCCAGAGCTCAATGTATCGAGTTCAAGACATACATACACCTATTCCTAGTTTTTATTTGTTTTCAAATTAATAGAACGTTGAAGTAGTTTTTTGTTTTTATACGAAACAAATAATGCAGATCAAACAGAAAATTACAATTTATTACATTAAGCCACACAACCTAATTAAACCATGTAGAAAATGTTCTAACAGACCATAGGAAAATACGCCTAAAAAATAAAATAACAAAGTGTTCGAATATCAATAATCAATGCATGTTCTCCATTTCCTTAACTCTTCTTAGCATGCGGTGTTTGGTATTGGTTCGGCTGTTCCCCTAGAAAATTATTTTATATTAGCACATCATAAAATAACTATAATTTGAAATGTATTATTTAGTGATGGAAAATTCTACTAGTTAAAAGATGTAAGTTCAAAATATTGATTTTAATAGCTAATATAACTGTAAGACATATTCAAATGTATAAACACTGTAAAATTCCAAACGGGCTAGTTTTCCTGCATGTATCGTGTTACAGACAGACAGACTGACGGACAGGCGGAAAGATGGAAAGACGACGGACGGACGGACGAACAGATGGACATACAGGACAGACTGACTGACCTTGCCTATGATGTATTAAGATAACAAAAAATAAAATACTTCTTCAATGAAACGTATTCATCGTAAGCATCAAATCAATACCGAACTACAATTGCTGGTATTATTCAAACGACCTACCTACTCCATTAACGAAGAAAGATAACGGTCTAAACCCCTTCCCCCCCCCCACCCCCACCCAGACTTCACCCCTGACCTGAACTCCTATCTTAATCCATTATTCATTTTTTTAACGAATAATACTCCGTTCATTTATTCCGTTCATCAAACTTGCTAATCGCGCCAAGCGGCCATGCTTAACGTTGTTATCCAAGCCTTGTGGATTATCCAGCAGGATACATATCCATGATCACCCTCCACCTCCCCCCCTCCCGTCCTTTTGGATCATGGAAATAGAAACCTGACGCCCCTCAATGTGGAATCACCTGGGTGGTATCGATACCGGCCAGACTGTATTTCAGAATCGATGTGGCCAGGGTCCAGTGTGTTTGATTAGGGCATTGCCTCCAGCTCGTTTACCTTGCTGTAATCAGCTGAGCGCGAGGGGTGAGGGGAGGGGTGAGGGGACGGGGGTCAATGTTGTGGAGAGGGTGGTGAGGTTTATTTCGGGAAGGAGTTGTGTGTGTGTGGGGGGGGGGGGGGGGGGATTCGTAGAATGAGTGATACAGAGTATCATTAGCTCCAATATCCTGGAATAGAATAACTGTTACTTTTCGATACGGAGAGGGTGGTGGTAAAGGGTAGTAGATATCAAAGGGCAGTTGCCTAAGGTGAGGTGGTTGTTGGGATCACGTGTTAAGTGGGTGGTTGTGGGGTCACACGGTGCGGGTATCACGCAGGTCACGTTACGGTGGACGGGAGCGGATAGTCGGGAGCCTTCTTGACGGGAGCCCTTTTGCAGGGAGCCTAAACGACAGGAGCCTATTTGTCGGGAGCCTTCTTGACGGGAGCCCTTTTGTCGGGAGCCTTCTTGACGGGAGCCCTTTTGTCGGGAGCCTTCTTGACGGGAGCCCTTTTGTCGGGAGCCTTCTTGACGGGAGCCCTTTTTTCGGGAACCTATATGATAGCCCTATTTGTCGAAAGCCTCTGTGACGGTGGCCAATTTGACGGCACCGTTTTTGTCACTTGTTTAGAGACCTTACGAGATCACGTTGATGCACGTATGGAGGGATCACATTTGTATTGAGATCACGTTAATATGTGTTAGGTCACGCGGTAATCACGACAATTCGACGAGTCACGATCCCCACACATCCATAAAACACGCATAGACAAACACACTATGTTAAACGCATACTATAGGTTTAACATTTCGTAAGATCTATTTCAACTCAACTTTTCTAAAAATCTCTATAAGCAAAGCTAAAATGTCGTCAAGGTAAATACTGTGCTAATTATGTTAGAATCATAGTTAGAATCATAAAAAGTAAAGTTCCCTTTTCAAACCTGACGGTCTATAGGGCAAGTAGAGTTCACTTGTTTCTGTGACCTCGGCATATGAAGAAATAGTGTGGTCAGCACTATGCCCAGCCGCCTTTACTTTCCCTAATTTGAGTTGGGTACCCATCAGAGCTGGGTGGACTCAGGGATGGTCCACTGACTTGAACCCGGATTCGAACTAGAGTCTTACGTGGGTTAGCAGTCCAGCTCTCTCTCCGTCCCATTAGAATCATGATCAAAGCGAAATCATCTAATCCTGCATAGGCCTTACCCTTTGAACCCAGCTTAGGCCTAAATCTTCGAACCCAGTTACCGATATCTTCAGTCCTACGTAGGTCTAAACTTTTAAATCCTGACCAGGCCTACATTTTCTACAAAACAAGTTATGTACTATTAAAGTACTTTGAGCATCGAAAAAAAAAAAACAACAACCCACACAACCAACAAACAATGAATAATTGTTCAACTACTTCCCGTTGCCGTCTAACCCCGTCCGGCTGCTGGCTGGCACCGGTTTCAACCGTGGCGTGAACATAGCCGGCACGGCAAGAAAATTAATGAACCTTTTAAAAATTAAACATCCTCTATCCCACGGTGAGGTTGTATCATTGGAATGGATTCGCTGAGATATTAAAAAATGGGAGAACCCGGCAATTTAATTGCTTTCTGGGCGGGATGGCAAAACATTATCTCTAGCAAGATGTCGGATTTAAATATGGAAATTAAATGGAGTTTTCGTTTTTAACAGCTGAGAAGCAAGTACTCAAGGAAGGCGTTTGTTGAGAGTTAAATATAGATGGGTGTGTGGGTGAGTTGTGGGGGGGGGGGGGGGAGGGGTTGGGGGGGGGGGGGTGGGACTGTCTAGTGTGTGGTTGTATGTTTGTCTGAAAGATGTGTGTGTGGGTGTATATTTAGTGTGGAAGTGGTGTGCGGGTGGGTGAATGGTGTGTATGTGTATGCATGGTGTGTTTGGTTGTATGGTATGTATGGTTATCTGGTGTGTGTGTAGTTCAATTTTGTATGTGAGGCTGAATGGTGTGTGTGTGTGGGGGGGGGGGGGGTTGGGTATATATCTGAAAGTTATGTCTGTATGTATGCATGGTGTTTTGGGGGGGGGGGGGATATATGTGACAGTTACAGTATGTCTGTATGGTATGTGTTGATGTATGGTGTGTGTTTGAGTGCGCAGTTCTATGGTGTGTCACTATACATTATTCAGTGCTTTAGTGGTTGTTGTGTTGTGTGTTGTTGTGTTGTGTGTAATTTATCGCAAGTTGGTTGTGTGTTTAGGGCGCGGCTACATTTTGTGCAAAGTGTGTATGCGTTTGTGTAAAAACGTCCCAACTAACAAACCAAAACACGAACTCTAGCTACTAACCCTAACGATAACTCTAATCTACCTACAAACACCCCTTCTAATAAACCCTAACGATAACTCTGGCTGCTAACATCCCCACTAACAGATCATAACGATAACTCTTGCTATCAACAAGTAGCCTCCCTTACCCCTCACTTCAAGAACGCCATATTATTTTCACCTCCGGCCATTTTGAAAAAATCAACAAAAAAAAAAAAAAACAACACAACTTTGGCAGACATCACGATCTTCTCCTATATTATCCTCCATTAAACTTTAACGAATCCTCCAATCAAACGACCCGACTGGTCGCTATTGAGAACATAAGGGCAGCGTCACGTTGTAATAACAGAAAAAAAAATATCCTCCAGTTATGAATAATAAATAAATTATAAATATGTTTATTGATTTATTTAAATATGGAAAAAAATAGTTTTCGAAGATAAAACGCAAATTAAAATAAAATAATAAATCGATTTCTAAAAATAGGATCGAAAGTTAATGTTCGAAGGGTGACTGAGAGTGGAATCCATTAAAATGGCGCCATTTTTATAAAAAAAAACAACTAACGGAAGTAGTTTCTACGGTTGTAATTTTGTGAAAGTTATCTTTTCCTGGCCCGGTGAAGCTTGTTACAGGAAATTAAACTCCCAGAATTCACGGGCAGATGACCAGCAGATAGCCTGGGTGCTGCGACCATTCCCGGCGTACCTCAGGGAGGAGAGTTCATCCTTTCCGGGGTCGTTAGCGGCGGGAATATTTTCTTTATGTGTTCGTATGTCAGGGGTTTTGACGTGTGGGGCGGGGGGGGGGGGGGGGGGAGGGGGGGAGGAGGAAGGGGGTTGGGTGATGTTGTCGAGTTGCTCGTGGGATGTGGTGGATGATTTGTGGGATGTGGTGTAACGTGTCTGGGATGTGGATGGTGTGTGTGTGATGTGGTGGATGGTATGTGGGATGTGGTGGATGGTATGTGGGATGTGGTGTATGGTGTGTGGGATGTGGTTGATGGTTTGTGGGATGTGGCTGATAGTGTCAAAATATAAGTAGGCCTACCCCAGTGAAGGTGAGTTCATTTATACACTGACAACGCCAAAGTTGTATGTCACAAGAACAAGTATTAAATGTACACATCATATTCAACTGACATGACATTAAATTATCTTTTCTCTTTGTGCACAGGACACATGGGACCACAGACAGACAGACATACTAAACTGCTACCTGTGGTCATGCAGCTAGGATTAGCTATAACACAAGTTATAGTGTGTGAGTTATAGAACCCATTTTATCAGGGTATCAGTTATAGAATACCAGCTATAGTATCAGCTATTAATAACCAGCTATAAAGTATTACTTCGACTCCGAGCTATAGATTATTAGTCACAGACTACAAGCTAAAACAATATAAATTACCAGCTATAGAATATAAACTATAAAATATCAGCTATAGTATAAGCTGTAATTTCGCTGTAAAGCTGTAAATAAGCTGTATAATTGTAGGCTATAAAACAGCTATATTATAAGCTGTAAAAACAGCTATAATTGTAGACTATAGACTATAAGCTATAATACATAAGCTATATCATAAGCTGTAAAAACAGCTATAATTGTAGACTATAAGCTATAACACATCAGGTAAATTTTAAGCTGTAAAACAGCTATTATTGTATCATCTATAGACTAACAGCTATAAAACATCAGCTATAGACAACCAGCTAATAGTATCATCTATAGACTATCAGCTATAAAACATCAGCTGTAGACAACCAGCTAATTGTATCATCTATAGCAGCTGCCAGAGATCAAATGCCTATCAGAGGAATAATTGTCAGCCTAGCGGCCGCCTCAACATTGTACCAAGGGAGTGACTCTATTATTCATGATCTAATGACTTCAATGGATAGCTTTTATTAAAAACCAAAAAGCACTCACATAATTAAAATTATCTGATTATTCACGTGACTTAATGAATTATAAATTTTATTTCCGCGTGTTTATTTGTATTATCTCATAATAAAAATTAATTTTGAATTAATTCCAGTGAATTGGGATGAGTGTGGGCGACATACACCATTCTTTCACATATGGTGTTGGTGCCGACTTTTCAGTTATACACAAACACCACAAATACCCCCTATGTAGCATAGCCTAATCCAATAATCTCCCACATAATTCCTTCCTAATTCCTTGTAATTGTTCCATTTTAATCTAATAGTATCAGGTGTCAACGGAGTAATTTCCTCCTGTTCTTTTTTTTACGACGCCCCCCCCCCTCCCACCCCCACCTGACCCTTTATACGGCAGAGCTCCATCCAAACAATACCCGCCCAGATTTAGCAATGATTGACCACAAATTAAGGTTATAAAAAAACCCGAAACAAACTCAATTATCCCTAGCTATAACGCGAAACGGTAATAAAATACCGTACCGAGAGAGAAGGAGGGGGGGGGGGTGTTACGTGGGGAGGGGGAGATTTTGTTAAATCGAACACAAAGATATGCGATCTACAATCTTTCTAAAACAATACCACAATAGCAGCATGCAGTATAAAAAAAAACCGCAAATGGTGCAAATGACATTAAAAATACCCGCAAAAGTAGCATGCTGCATAAAAAAACTACAACCTGGTTATTATTCAACCGTGCGCGATTTAATGAAAATTCAGCGGCAACAAAACGCTCGTTTTGATGAGACCGCGTCGCTACGGGCTAATTGCGTCCGTCACCCCAAAACGGAAATCTCCGCGCGCGCCTACGGTGCAAAGTGATTCTAGAACTTTCAGGCGCTTCCGGTAAAGCGATTGTTGTTCTTTTGGTCAAGTATCATAAGCCTAATCGAGAAATATTACAAATTTTCTCCCTTGATAAAAATCTACGTAGTTTTTTTTTTTTTGCCCCTTGTTCAATGAATTCGGTGTGCTGCAAGCTAAAATATAAACGATAAAGGGAGGTAATTGTAATTCTCTACATTTAGTTGTCTTATGAAAAAAGGACAATTGTTGAAATTACTAGACAGGGAATGGTATATTTCTTAGTTCTATTGTTTGAAGTTTAGAATTGTAGCGTTTGCTTTGATCGGCGTGTCTTTGACGTGATGTCAGACAGCTTTCAAATGTAGACAGCACGTTGCTAGGCGACCGATAGAGACAATGATTTGCAGTTTTAGTATTTACTTTGAAATTTTGAAAAAAACGTCGACAGTGAAGTTATAGTGTAAGTATGTAAAATTCCCCTTTTCAAAACATGACGGTCTATAGGGCAAGTGAAGTAGAGTTCACCTGTTTCTGTGACCTTGGTTATATGAAGAGATAGTGTGGACTTGAACCCGGATTCGAACTCGATATTTACGGGTTAGCAATCCAGCTCTCTACCGCTAAACCACGCCGTCCCCTGATGGTATAGTGACATGGGAGATTTTTTATGTTGGCCAATTTGAATGCGTGATGGTGGTTAAAGAAGTGTGCGGTGTGAAGATGGCCAAAGTGTGTTAAGCTGGTTAATAACTGTCATGTTGGCCAGTGACTGAGATGTTGGCCTCTAAATATTTAATGTTGGCCAGTCACTATGTTAAGTTGGCCGTAAATGTTAAGTTGGCCAGCCACTATGTTAAGATGGCCGGTGAATGTATATTGGTGAGTATTTGTAATGTTGACCACTGACACTATTACATTGACCAATGGTGTTTCCACAATAACCAACCACCCTGAAAGTTTAATCAATGTGACCTTGTCATGTCGACTAGTTGCCCATGGTCACCAACGGTAAAGAGCCAATGACGCATTGATGTAAACATTGTGTCTTTGTTACTCAACGACTAATATGCCCTAACTCATTACAATGTTATTTTATTTTACCTCTAGTATGAAAAACAAAAAATATTTTTGAAAAATATAAAATATATTATAGAAAGTAAAATAATAATTTAAAAACATCAAGTTTGAAACATTAAAAAAAATAACTGCGTGTAAGCACTATTGCGGAAAAAAATGTTGGCTGGTACTATATTGTTTATTTTTAAGTAAAATGGTAACTTGGGTGCTTATTAAAGGAGTGGGTGACTAGGACTAGTTACAGAAACCCAAGGGGTTAATCTAAGATATTGGGGATGAGCAGGCCGGGGAATCTAAAATTTAATTAAATGTTATCATCGCTAATTCTGATTTCACTAATCAAACACGGTTAAAGTCCATCTATGAATACTCATCAGTACTCACAACAATCTAGCTCGACACTCAAGCTGCAGGGAGATTTCCCGCCACTGGAATACAACATTGGGCCACTGGTACAACATCGGGCCACAAAGATAATGGCCACTGGTACAACATCGGGCCACAAAGATAATGGCCACTGGACGAAGAACATATCTACACGGCAGGAAGATTTCCAGCCACTTGAATAAAACATTTGGCCACTAGTACAAACATCGGGCCACAAAGATAATGGCCACTGGAACGACATCGGGCCACAAAGATAATGGCCACTGGACGAAGAACATATCTACACGGCAAGAAGATTTCCAGCCACTGGTACAACATCAGCCACATGTATAAACATATGTCACATATATAAATATCTGGAACGAAGCACATATGTACAGCAACAAAACATCGGCTGGGACAATAAGCCAGCCTTAGTGGCCAGCCATAAGGCTGCCACCATCCGAGGCCTAGACCATGGTGTCTAGCCTATGTGTCTGTCAGAGAAAGAGACCTCAACATAGTCGCCCTTCCTCATATATAGGTTAGTCTTGCCCCCCTTATCATCTCCCTAGAGCTATAGAACCCGAGTTGGGCTCCGTCCCATCTCTCGACGTTCGAGATAACACCGGTCACTATGCACCCATGCGTTGAACACCCGATAACTGACCGCTATAGATCTTCACGTTGTCTCAGGGCTAACGATCGTGTCATACACCGCTCGAGCTAACGTACGACCACGCGGTACTCCCGCCGCGTTTCACACCTGACAACTGACCACAACAGAGATCATGAGTAATGATTCTACCGGGACGTCCAGCGGCATGTCCGAACTCAACTTTAGACATAAATCACCGCGGGTGTCTTCCCAGCATTACGTGCCACCCATGCACCTGCATAGAGCTCGTAGCCCTTAAACGACCAGAGTGAGCCGATAACATTTAATTAAATTTTAGATTCCCCGGCCTGCTCATCCCCAATATCTTAGATTAACCCCTTGGGTTTTTGTAACTAGTCCTAGTCACCCACTCCTTTAATAAGCACCCAAGTTACCATTTTACTTAAAAATAAACAATATAGTACCAGCCAACATGCTTACTTAAGAATCAACAATTTGGTACCAGCCAACAAAAACATTCAGAATCTCAACTTCATTTCATTAAAACTTTTTTTTTTTTTTTTTTTTTTTTGCAAACAGCTCACAGTTACCACTTTCATTATAACCCACCGGCTATAAATAGCTCCCTTTCCGATGACGCGCGCAAAGTGATGAAATGGCGACCGGAAGCTGCGTAGTTTAAAACGCGAGCCATGCATATTTTATGCCCCAATAACACTAGGCTAGACGCTACTACAGTAACAGATCATTCACATTTTGTGGTACGTTAGTCGGATAATTGGTAGAAAGGAGAAAGGTTCGGTAGCCTTGATGGTAGCAGGGTAGCACTTGGAGAAGTAGCCATGAACTTTATGGAAATGGAATTTGAAATTTGCTACCTAAAATAAATTTAATTGAATATTATTTCGCTGCGTAGTAAAAATAAAAATAACTAGCTTTAGGCTACTGTCAGTATCGCTAGACTTACTCAAGCTTTGGTACGTCTCTCGACACATAACCTATATAAACTATCCCATAACACTAAACCTAACTATATTATATAAAAAAAGGGAATTTTCATATGTATGTGTGCTACTGTGTGTGGTGTGCTGAGGTGACTTGTATAGAGGTTCTTTTGTTTTTTTTAGCAAGGGTTTAGGAAAGGGCATTGGCGTAGCGAGGTCGGGTGTCACCCGGTGCGGCACTTAATGGTGTCACCACCCGGAGGACAAACTTTCAAATTTCGATTTGCACCCCCCCTCAAACTTTCGATTTTTGCACCCCCCCCCCCTCTAACTTTCGATTTGCACCACCCCCCCCCCCCCCCCCCCCCCCTCAAACTTTCGATTTGCACCCCCCTCAAGTTTTTCACTATATATTTTGCTATTTTTTGCCTTGGTGTCACCCCCCTAAATGGTGTCACCCGGTGCGGTCCTCACCCCGGCCCCCCCCCCTCGCTACGCCTCTGGGAAAGGGCTTTTGGTGTGTTGGTTGTGAACTTTCGGAATAAAGTAGGAAATGGCTGTATGCTGTAAACTGTTGGATGGTCCTAGGGTGATTGGTGGGATGTGGCTTAATCAGAAGTAAGATGAGACACCACATATCAAAATATGGGCCAAGGAAAAAACAGCTTGTCTGCCGTTGACACTTGACTTGGGATGATCGCTGTTGTGTGAGTGGTCAAAATTCCCAACACCACTCCCCTCACCCTCTCCATACTTCTGTAAATCACAAGACAGGACAGTCGACGACTCCGGTAAATCACACTACATTACAGCCTACGAAAAATAACAGCACTTCACAAATAAACTGGCCCACACACAATCCAAATTCTCACTTTATTTTTGTCAGAACCCCCTTGTCTACATCATTATATTTTGCTCGCTGAAATAAAAAAAAACCGAAGATAAATGGTTTACATAATATAGGATTAAACCCATGTAAACAATGCTGAGAAGCCAAGAGGAAAGTTTTTGATAAGCTAAAAGATTAAAAATACCCCCCTCTCCCCTCAGCTTCAACACAATCAGAGGATTAGAAGAAGACCTGCATCTGCAACAATCTGGGATTATCCTACACCTGTCTGGATTCAACTTCTGTAGAGAAGTGCAGGAGGAAGGGGGGGGGGTGATGATGGAGATTGGCAGTGGGGTTGGGAGCAAAAATTAACATGAGTAAAAAAAAGTTTGTGAAAATTTTAATTCTACCTGAAGCAAGCAATGCTTAGGCTTAGAGGATGGAATTAGGGAAGCAAAAATTGGCGTGAATTATTCAGGCGTGACGACCTGCACGAGCCTCTTGTGAGGGCACTTGTTGCTCACACAGCCGTGGAGCGTTCACTCAACTACACGTGCACGACTCACGTATAGGTCAGCACGCAGGTGGCTGCACGAAGACAGGTTCCAGCACCAGGGGTGGTTTGTGTGGTGATTTGTTGTGACTGATGGTGACTCTAATGGTGACTATTTGTGACTATTGGTGACTCTAGTAGTGACTATTTGTGACTATTGGTGACTCTAGTAGTGACTATTTGTGACTATTGGTGACTCTAGTAGTGACTATTTGTGACTATTGGTGACTCTAGTAGTGACTATTTGTGACTATTGGTGACTATTGGTGACTCTAGTGGTGACTATTGGTGACTATTGGTGACTCTAGTGGTGACTATTGGTGACTAGTGGTGACTGTGACTCTATTGATGACTCTAGTGGTGACTATTGGTGACTCTATTGGTGACTCCAGTGGTGATTCTAGCGGTGACTCTAATGGTGACTCAATTGGTAATTCTAGTGACTTTTGGTAAGTGTTGTGTTGACTTTCGTTGTGAATATAGAAGTGTTGAGTCTAGCGGTGACTTAAGTGGTGATTTTATTAGCAACTATAGTGGTGACTAGCGGTGACATTGTTGGTAACTAGTGGTAGCCAGTGATTATTTAGTAGTGAATAGTAGCTATAGTGGCGTGCACAACATGGACCACAATGGTGACTTATCATGACAATGGTGGTGACTATCGACCAATACATTTTTGTGAGAAAATGACCAACCACGAAACACACGCATGCGCAGACGGTAGTTTCCTGTGAGTCGATGAAGCCTAAATCTTATTTACTGAATGTTTCGTCTGTTAATCCGATCTTAACCATTCTGCCTTACCCCCCCCCCCCCCAGATACATACCTAATCAAATCTTACTCCACAGAGAGTAGATAGAATCAAACATGTGAATTATAAACCATGAATTTGTCTCTTATAGAGGAATTGAATTGTAAAAACAGAAGCATTGAGAAATTACATTAAAAAATAAATAAAAGCATTTTTTTTTCTTCTTTTAAAAAAAAAATAAGTCCATGGTGTTAGTTGAAAACAAAGAACTTCTTCAATATGCATTGGCCAAGCATTTTTATAAGATTGATGAATTTGACGGACTTCATTGAAAGATTTTTTTTTAAAAACTATTTTTTTTTTCTTCTAGAAAATAATGCTATTGTTTTGGAAATGTAGTGCAGTATTTCTTGTAAAGAAAAAAAATTATGTGGAAAATCATTTTTAATATATTTACTGAGCCGGCAGTTTATATCGCGGTGTAGTGGTGTGGCTTAATGCCCGGATGGGGGGGGGGGGAAATGGCAGGTAGTGTCACAAGGCGAGGGGGGGACGACGACACAACACCATCCAAGAGCTGACATCAACACGAAATCTACATAATTTTTGTAAGAAAAGGCTAAAAGAGAGGCGTGGATGAGTGATAAAAGAGGTGGGGACGAGTGATAAAAGATTCTTGGACTAGTGATAAGGGAGGCGTGGACTAGTGATAAGGGAGGCGTGGACTAGTGATAAGGGAGGCGTGGACGGATGATAAAAGAGGTGGGGACTAGTGATAAGGGAGGCGTGGACCAGTAATAAGGGAGGCGTGAACAGTTATAAAGTAGGCGTGGAGTAGTGATAAGGGAGGCGTAGATTAGTGAACCTGTGATATGAAAGGCATGGCTTAGTACTATGGGAGGTATGGAATACTGATATGGGAGGCGTGGACGGACAGTTATAACGGAGGCGTGGATGAATGATAAAGAAGGGTGGACAAGTGGTGAAAGAGGTGGTGACTAGTGAAAATGACAGTTATACGTAAGAGTGGGGGGGGGGGGGGGGGAAGGAGAAGTGAAAAATATGGTGTAGATCTATATAAGTATATTTTTTGTTTGAAAAAATAAAAAATTCAATATAGAAATTTGATAATATTTTGGGGGGAAAAGAGTTTGATTTGTGATAAAAACTGATCCACATCTGTAATAATAAAAAAACTTTTATTGTCTTGCACTGAAAGGAGAGATTTATTTTTCAATTTTTCTTTTCCAACGCGTTCGACGGGATGATTTATGATCGTGTTGTTCGAGAAATATCACATTTTTTAAAAACCTGTCGTTCGGCAATATCACATTTTTGTGTCGTCTGGCACATGTTTTGTGCTTACTGATATCACATTTTTTGTGCCGTCTGGCAATATCACATTTTTTGTGCTTACTGAGATCATCACATTTTTTGTGCCGTCTTGCAATATCGCAATTTGTATCGTTTGGCAATATCACATTTTTTGTGCCATTTACATCACATTTTTGTGTCCACTGACAACATCATATTTTTGTGTAGTCTGACAGTGTCACCATATTTTTGTGTAGTATGACAGTTTTACCATATTTTTGTGTTGTCTGACAGTTTTACCACATTTTTTGTATGTCTGAAAGTTTTACCATATTTTTTTGTAGTCTGACAGTTTTTTCCATATTTTTGTGTAGTCTGAAAGTTTTACCATATTTTTGTTTAGTTTGACAGTTTTACTATATTTTTGTGCACGTCTGTATAAAAAAAAATCGCATTATTTTTTTAGTCGTCTGACAATATCACATTAACTTGTGTGTCGTCTGGCAATATTCCGCCAGGAAAAACATAACGGCTCCTGCAAGTAATTAAAACTGTAACCGACTACTCCCTATATCGATACCGCCATGTTTCGCCCATGTAAAATAGGACAACAAACAAAAACCAAGGTTGTCGCTGGATATTTTTATTTCAAATATCGACAATGACTTTACGATGAAAAGTCGTTTAAGCAGCCGACAAAATGTCGCGTCAGTGATGATGTCGTTTGAACCACGCCATTCAACGTTCGTCGTGTCGAGATCTCGTTGGAAGCACGTGACCGTCTTTCGTTACGAGGCTGAGGGCGTTAGAGTTTCAGAGATGACGCTGTCGTTACACGTCGGCGTCGGGTCAACGTGACATCAACGTGACATCAACGTGACATCGACGTGACAATAACGCTGGTAGTGTACTGTCATGTACTGTTTGTGATGAAGTTAGATTACTGGTGACTTCGGTATACTGTCAGTATGAGTCAGTGAGATGTTATTTTGACGTCGGCATGTCGTCAATGCACAGTATTCGGACATTATGATGTCATACGTTTTCAAATACAATTTTAAAACAAATTAAAAGCCTAAATAAAATGTATTTGTTGTTCAAGAAGTCTATATTATGAAATCATATTTAAAAAAAAAACAACCCTTTAATAAGGCATGAATAAAAAAGTAAACCTTTTTTAAGACCAGAAGGTCTATGGGGTAGGTGAAGTAGAGCTCACTTGTTTTTCTTACCTCAGCTTATAATAGAGTGGTCATCACTACGTCCAGTGGACTTTACTTATTACGGTACTTACAGGAACTATTGCCATTCATCACAGATAATTGTTGGGTGGGGGTGGGGTGGGGGAGTACGCACCATCCCATGTCATTGTGAATTGTACCTTTTAATATCTGCATAACCCAGCCACATTAGCATAGCCAGACCTAGTCTATCCACTTTAATATAGTAGTCCAGCCTCTTTCACACACGCCATTTTGTCCGCAGTTCAAAGCTAGCCAGAGTTCAAAGCTAGCCAGAGCTCAAAGCTAGCCAGGAGTTCAAAGCTAGCCAAAGTTCAAAGCTAGCCAGAGTTCAAAGCTAGCCAGAGTTCAAAGCTAGCCAGAGCTCAAAGCTAGCCACGAGTTCAAAGCTAGCCAAAGTTCAAAGCTAGCCAGAGTTCAAAGCTAGCCAAAGTTCAAAGCTAGCCAGAGTTCAAAGCTAGCCAAAGTTCAAAGCTAGTCGTAGATGAAAACCATCGGACCACCGCGACCTCATAGTGTGTAGTGTGCTCTCTCGTGAGATAAAACGAGCTTACGAATAAATTCAATGATCGGTAGTTCCGCCTTCCTCCCCCACCATTCTTCATGAAAAAAAACTGTTTACAGTAATGAAATAATTATCCCAGAATCATAATAATAATTGTAGCTGTCAAGCCGACCGCTGCAACCCCCTTCCCACTGCACTTCCGGCTACGAACCTCAACCCCACAGACCCCCCCCCCCCCCCCCACCCCACCCCATTCCTTCCTCCCACCACCACTCTCAGGAACTTCCTCCGGAATATTGCCCGCTTGTCAAGCTAGACGTTGGCTTCAGCCGTAGATTGCGACGCCACTTTTTACGGTCCAACTATAAATATTGTCAAACACGTGTTTCTTATATTATCACTGGCCAGATTTTTTAGCGCGGTTTCCCCTCCATTTTGATGATTAACGTCAGAAGCATCCAATCAAATGCAGTTGCCAGGGAAGGGGGGGGGGAGTTTATATCAAACACAGAAATAGGAATACATTTTTTTTTTGCGCAACCGGTCAATCAAACACACAATTTGCAAACAACGCGGTTAGCCGGTTAGCTTGTAGCCGTATCATTCGGCATTCAATTAGATGGGTCGTAATTTATCATTCGCACCACCCCACCACCCCGTCAAACCCCCATACCCCTTTCCCTCCCCTCACTTCCCTCCATCTATGGTTGATATTTGTAAATCCGCAAATTTAGTGAATCAGAATCCATGCGTGAAAACTACAGAGTTCTATGCTAAGTGGATTTCGTAAATAATAACATGTGATTTCCGTGTGATTTTAATACCACACGACCTACCTCCCCCCCCCCGTCCAGGTCCTGGCGTAACTCAAAAGTATCACGTGATTTGAATTATAGAAGCCAATCAAACTCGAGTTGACTCTTAGTGCTTCTGGAACGTGCTTTTTATTTTACCCGTGAATAGATTCGACACGGCGCGTGGTCAGTACAGCGTCTATTGAAACTCGACCAGTCCTTGGGATAGGTGAAGCAGAGTAAATCTGTTTCAGGAAATTTGGTTATTTTTAGTAAGAGATAGATTTAAAAGAGTGACCTACAATTGTGCCAAGCTAACACCACAGGTCATGTATGACCTACAGACTGTATCAAGCTAACACCAAAGGTCATGTATGACCTACAGACTGTGTCAAGCTAACAAAAAAGGTCCTGTATGACCTACATATTGTGCCAAGCTGACACCCCAGGTCATGTATGACCTACAGACTGTGCCAAGCTAACACCACAGGTCATGTATGACCTACAGGCTATGCCAATATATCAACACGTCCTGCGCACGGACGTCAAGCTAACAAAACCAGATGGTCTCCGTGACGTCCCACACAATGACGTCATATAAACATCACACCTGTACAGGCCAGGTGATGTCCTAAAGGTGAGAACAAAATGCTCACCCTCATGTTAACCCCACAACATCTGATGAGCATTCTCTTGTTATTACAAGTAATTCAAACCGTCATGAAAACCAAGATTTTTGCGGGGGATGGATGCAAATTATGACTTGTAATTTCCAATAAAGTAAAACATTCACATGTTAAATAAAGATTTAAAATATTACCAAAGTTTTCAGAAATTTTTCAACCTGTCTATCCTGATTGAAACGCCCCAAGAAAGAAACCCTACATCAACAAAAGCACCACAGACAAGGAGCAAACTTGGGTGAATGTGATGTAAGATTTTAACCAAATTTTGTTTCCCAATGGCTTGTAGTATGTCACTGAATATTGTTTAAAGTATGCATTATCTCCTCAATAATACACTTTTTTTTTTAAACCTCCAACATACACATGCTAGCTAGGTCAACCATATTAAATAAACAAGAAAAAATAATCTATACATATTTTTCTCCAAAACTTACCAGCTGAGATAAAGGGGGACTGGAATATGGCTAGACAAATTTCGACAAACGGTATTTAAAATTGATACATGAATTAAACTTGTATAGATAATGATGCTGGTAGTTCCTCTAAATGAATAGGTGGTAGTGCACATTTGTGTAGAAATGTAACAGCATACGAGAAACAGCATACGAGAAACAGCATACATGAAACAACATACATGGAACAACATACATGGAACAGCCTACAGAAAACAGCATAGAAGGAACATTATAGAGACAACAGCATAAAGACAACAGCATAAAGACAACAGCATAAAGACAACAGCATAAAGACAACAGCATAGAGACAATAGCATAGAGACAATAGCATAGAGACAATAGCATAGAGGGAATAGCATAGAGGGAACAGCATAGAGGAAACAGCGTACAGGAAACAGCATACATCCTCTGTGGCGTACTTTATATGCTGTTGCCCTAACTTTTAAACATACTGGTGGATATTTTACCACACTTCAACTGCTTTTGTTTGTTTTCGTGAATTTTGTTTGTATGCCTCAACACATTTTTAACAAACTTATTGTTAAGTATGTTAAATATTGTTTTTTTTTAAACATAAATAACTTGATATTCATTATTTGATGAAATGGGTATTCAATCAAGGATTTTTTTTTTAGAATTACTCAAAATAAATGAAGAAGTCATCTTACCTTATATTAATATTTCTCCGAAGTCATGTAAAGTCCAAAAGTTACAAAGATCCTTTTAACAGAGAGAAAATGTTTATATTTTAAGATCCAAAAGAAAAGAAAAACTTCTTTTACTCAACTACACAAAACACTCGAATAAGCTGTTCGGACACTCGGTAAATTCTCGACTCTGATCTTAAACTCCACGGAAAAAGTTGCGCGCTAGTATACAAGTCCGCAAAGTGACTATAGCAAAGCCTTCAATAGCTGTCTTATTAAAATACAATCCATTAATTGCGCGTGCGGGCCCGTGAGCACTTCGTCCTGTCTCCCCGCCTGTGACGTGAACACACACACACGTGCGCGACAAACGAAGCACTCACCAAATGGTGACGTGTGCGCACCGCTGTGTGAGCAGACTGAGAGGGGCGGGCTTTGCCTCTTTAAACACAATTAAACCGAGCGTCGCTTGCCTGTTTGGGTACAAATAATGAACTGTTTACGGTACAGCGCTAACTAATCAATGGCTGGGTGGGATTCGTTCCTGCAACACAGGTGGTTGGTTGGAAATAACAGTTGGTTACGTTTAACTGAGTAAAAAGCAATTGACAATGAATGGTGTCAAAACGTACCGGAAGTTGAAAACATACGTCAGGTAGTTCCGGTACTTTTAGTTATGGTACTTTTAGGTTTCATACTTTTAGTTTCGATACTTTTAGCTTCGACATTTTTAGCTTCGATACTTTTATTTTCGATACATTATTTTCGATACATTTATTTTCGATACATTTATTTTCGATACATTTAGTTTCGATACTCTTAGCTTCGATACTTTTAGTTTCGATACTTTTTGTTTGGACTTTACTTTTTTAGCTTCGGTCCTTTTAGTTTCGATACTTTTACTTTTTTTTTTTTAACTTTACACTACTGAAGCTTGGGAAACAAACAATTTTACCTCAAACAAAAAAGAACCGGAGGTAAAGGAGGCGACTCTTACCTTATATCGCCAACTTTTAACCATAACACATGACTCCGATATCAGCCTGCTTTTCTTTGTCCAACCAAGAACAAACTACAAGGCAGAAGTTGTTTGATTTTGGAGTTGTCTCTTCTTAAATAGTGGCTGTCCCCACCTGACGAGCCTGATTTGCCCGAGGGTTTTAACTCGAGACTTTTCACTTTAGCAACCATGAGCTTTACCGACTCGACCACGCCGACCACTAAGCACACACTAACATTCGAGAATTTTATGATGCAATCTAGTGTACGTAGACCAAGCAATAGACTTGAACACTAATAAAATAAATTCGCCAACCGACACACTGGTTAAGTTAACAAATGATCAACTAAGAAAGAGAACCAATGCAAAAAATGAGCACCCAGAAAACCTAGCAACTGATTAGCAAATAACTAACTGCCCAGCTTACACACTTGCCAACTCTCTAAGTCACTAACCAATCACCTAACCAAACGATTACATAGCACGATGACTAAATGACTGAGATATAAACCAATGCTGGTAAATCGTCAAATCAAACTACTGAAAAACTAAACGTTATCATCTGAATTTTATAGATTTCCGTGTCCAGAGATAAAATTGATACACGTTACCCAAATGTTACTCAAAAACTATTTTAGCCAGAGTTCAAACCATTATGTACGTATATTTGTTCTTCGCTATATTTAAGATAATTTTTAATGACTAATTTAACATTTAATTAGATTGAAAATACGAGATTCTTGTGTTGTCATCGGCATCTCAATTTAATATTAAAAAACAACAATGCTGCACTTGAAGTATGTCAAAACAGAAAAAAAAAACAATACTAGCTACAAACCCACAGACAAACATTATGACCAGTGTTTCTTCCAGGCATCTCTTCGGGGGGTTGAAAGAAGGCAGAGAATTAGATATTTTACTTATATGGGAAATTTCGTTTATCTTTCTCAAACAGTACTCAAGTTATAGACTTTTGAAAAATTGAAAGTATAATAAGTTCCACTTCCGGTGATCGGAAATCGCAGAAAAGTTGATACAGAACCACAAATTTGATATAATACTTATGTATTAAATTTCATCAACCTAGCTGTAACGGTACTTAAGATATCGTGTTTACAGACACACATACACACACACAGACATACTGACAGAATTGCAAAGTCCAGTTTTTCCAACTCGATTACGCATAAAACGCCAAACTTTTGATATATCTGGATTCATAATTTTTGCCCGATTTAAATAAGTCCTCTATATTCCGGATGTGATGAAGGACTGAGGAGTAAAACGGTGAAAATTGTCAAAATTTCAAGTGATTTTTGTGCACGGTTACAACTCTTTATACTCTGTATACGAGAAAGTAAAAACAACTCAATGTTGTGGGAACAACGTCTCTAGGTAGCAGCTTGCTGAAATTATCGGCGAAACTACGACACATTAACACGACACATTTGATACGGCACAACTCTCATGACACATTTCCTACCCTGCGGCTCGGAAACGCGTCGTATTTTTAAGTAGCCATTTTTAGCTTTGTGTCCGCCATGTTGTTTTGATGACGTTACCGTGTTCACCGGAAGTGACATGAATGCATATTGTCTTGTGCCTGCAGCCGATCAATGGGCATGTTGCAGTTAGTCCTGCACGAGAGCGACTGGAGGCTGGGCTAGTAGGGTTGTGTGGGATGGTTGTCTGTGGGTTGGTGCTAGCTTGAGGGTTGGTGAATGTTAGATGGTTGGTGTTGGCAGGGTGGTAGGATGGATGGCCAGAGTTTCTTTCCGACATTTTTCTCCATGGAGGGGGGCATTTGAAACTTTCTTGGTGGGGGCGGAGACTATTTAAATATTATCTAAATAAAATATATTTTTCTATTTCTTTTGGACGTGGGAGTAGTGTGTGGAAGGCGGTTTCCGCTGAAGAGATGCCTGAAAGAAACCTGGTGGTGACATTTGGCTAGTAGGTGACATTTGACATTCTGATGACAGAAGAAGGTAGTTAATAATAAATGTTCCCGATCACAGGTGAAATAATTAATCATTAGACCCTATTAAACCCTAAACGCCATTGTGCTAGTTCAGTAGCCACAGACACAACACACTGTGTCGTAAGTTTAAGATTTGCATTGAATAAGACACGCGTTGTCTCGCGTTGTTTGGGTCGATCGCTAACCAAAAAGTCTTGATTTGGGATCACAGGCTTTAGACCGTAGGATGTTGTTTTTAAGTTAACACAGCCCTGGTGGGGTACCCGGCATGAGTTGGGGAAAGTAAAGTCGGCTGACCATAGTGCTGACCACCCAAGACCTGTATTCTCTAGATTTAAAGAAATAAGTTTTTCCAGTCATTGACCACCTCATTTGAACACCTTAAACAACTGACCACCTCATTTAACACCTCATTTGAACACCTTAAACAACTGACCACCTCATTTAACACCTCATTTGAACACCTTAAACAACTGACCACCTCATTTAACCACCTCAATTGAACACCTCAACTGACCACCTCAACTGACCACCTCATTTAACCACCTCATTTGAACACCTCAACTGACCACCTCAACTGACCACCTCATTTAACCACCTCATTTGAACACCTTAAAAAACTGACCACCTCATTTAACCACCTCCATTGAACACCTCAACTGACCACCTCAACTGACCACCTCATTTAACCACCTCAATTGAACACCTCAACTGACCACCTCATTTACCCACCTCAATTGAACACCTCAACTGACCACCTCAACTGACCACCTCATTTAACCACCTCATTTGAACACCTTAAACAACTGACCACCTCATTTAACCACCTCAATTGAACACCTCAACTGACCACCTCAACTGACCACCTCATTTAACCACCTCAACTGACCATCTCAATAGAACATCTTAAACAACTGACCACCTCATTTAACCACCTCAACGGATTACCTCAACTAACCACCTCATTTAACAATCTCAACTGACCACCTCAACTGACCACCTCATTTAACAACCTCAACTGACCACCTCAACTGACCACACTCCCTGAAACTAGTCTCACCCACACCCCTCTATACTGAAACAGATATCCCGTTACCCACTTACAACTGCCCACACTTCCCCACTCACTCGGCTAGTCGAGTCCATTCATCCCACGTTAAACCTCTATAATATAAAAAATACAAGGGCATGCAAATCGTACACGATTCTACCAGAGTTATCCACCCTAATCGATGAGCATTGATTTCATGTTGTGAAACGAACATTTACACCACTCAGCGTACGGGGAGCGAGCGACTGTACCAGCTGCCACCCCCCGGGCCGTTCATCAGGCGACTGTACCGGTTGCACCCCCCGGGCCGCTAGTCAGACAATGGAGGGCAGAGTGAGAGCTGCTCTCAGCTATGAAATCACCCAGGCCTATCGCCACCAGAGCCGAGGCAGGCGATCCTGTACCTTAGCAGCTCACTTTACCACTGCCGTCATAATCATAACTCACACTTGATGAACCGTCGGGGGGGGGGGGGGGGGGGGGGAGGGGGGGGGGTCGGAAATGCTGAAAATTGTTTTATAAATGAATGCACGGTTTTATGTTATATTCATGAATAGATTAATGTGCTCCCCCCCCCCCACACACAGAGTTATAGTAGGAGTGAAGTTTTAACAGATTTAGAGGAGAGGGTGAGGGAGATTTTAAAAAAAAATTTGGAGTATAGATGACTGAAATTACAATACCCCATTCCTTCCCCTCTTAGCAGTATAGCTGATTTAACCCTTGATGTCGCCTTAACCTCTTACTAACCCTATCCTGAAACCTTGACCTTGCACTGTTCTTGACCTTAGTCTTGAACTAAACCTGACAAGGCAGGTTTGACATTGCCTCTGCATTAGTACATTGCCGGTCATTCTAAAAATTACATACTTTATTCCTATCAAATACTTCCGATCACGTCAATTTATTTTTCAAATATTATATTTTCCTACACTTTTCCAAAATAAACCCGAATTATCTTTTCAACATTCGCCACGTTCTGGCAGGATCACGTCATTATAAACGTGACTTTTCCAATATTTCTCAACAATCACGTGAATCAACCGATAACACAGAACACCGTTTAGAACTTAACCCCGCGTGTTTTCGGCCTGCGCTAATCATAAAATTTCAGAGATAACTCCAGCACCTGAAGGGTTACTCCCCTTGTCAGTCCTTCCCTGAATCCATCTGACCAGTGGTCAGTGTCACAGGCTGGTCAGTGTCACAGGCTGGTCAGTGCGCGAACAATTCCACCTGAAGCAATCTGTTTTCTCCGTGTCATGAGATCTGAGCCAATCTAATTGTAGACTTTCTCTCTCTTCAATCAATCATATCAGGTGAAGGCAACTCACACTACCCCGGGCTAAATGGGTTACCGCCCGTTGTTATAGATTGGCTCAGGTTGTGTGTGCAGACACAGACAGACAGACAGACAGACAGACAGAAAGCCAGACATTAGGTTGGTGTCTGTTATAATCGTGTTACAAAGTACAACAATAACACGTCAAATTACGACGATAATTCAAATCTTATTTTAAAACATAACAATAACAAATTATATTGTTAGAAACTGAAACAAAAACATCAAATTTTGTTACAAATAAAAACCCTCATGGAATGCTCGATCAACAAATCTCTATATAAGAATGGTACTTCGACATACGAGTGCCGCGACATACGAGATTTTTTTTTAAACGAGCAGTTGTGCGAGCGCTTTTTTTGCTTTGAGTTACGAGCAAGATTTGAAGTACGAGGAAACGGATCTGTGGTTTTCACGGTTCTTGGAAAAGAACCTGAATAAGTTGCAACTGATCGTGCATCGCAGGTATTTCATGACACGTGTCTATCTTAATTCTAGAACATTCAGAAAGGGAGGAAGAGAAAAACCTTCTTATGGGTTTAGTTTTAAAGGCCTGCGCATGAAATAGGCAAAGAACATGAAAAAAAGGACGAAAATTTAAACTAAAATAATAATAAATTATCAATTAGCATTTAAGTTCAACAATGTTCATTTAATTCTTCTTCGTTCTTGATTTCCCTTAAGTTTAGGGATAAATTTTTATAGTTTTAAGATCGTAACGTGTAAGTGAATAAAAAGTCACAGAAAAAGTTTAGCACTAACAGTGACGATAGTTAACGAATGAAGTAGAGCCCCTCCACCAAACACTTACGCCAGCATCTTCAGTCAGCTGATTTCAAGGGGTAAATAAACTTCCTTTAACCCGTTTATTTCTTTACATTCTCATTTATTATGGTTTTATAAAACATTTGTTATTCATTTATGCATTTTTCTTACTAAAAATACATAACAAAACCAACTGGGGTGACATTTAAATTACGACGCTAATTACGCTTGCATGATGGGTAATGTGAACATCATCATAGTATGAGTGAATGTTACGTTGGTTGTCGGGTATTTGGAACAGAGATCTTTTTTTTGTTGGACGTATGCGCCGTAAAAAAAAACAACTTCCGGTTACGTGGTTATGCGGCCGTGCAGTAGTTTTCAACTGCCGCTCTACCATTTTGTAAAATAGATGTATCCTTTGTGTAAGACTTTAAGAACACCGCGTACACAAAACACACAGTGTACACTTGCATCTTCCCCTTAGTGCGGACGTTGCATGAGAGAATGTAGCGGAACGAATTAAATTCGTATCTCGAGGTGCCAGTGTATATTGTACTGTGAAACGACGGGTACAGGGTACCTTTACAATGGACATTTGACACATAGGTTGCTGGGAGATGGGGGCAGTCTTTTTTCTCCGGGGGGGGGGGGACAATTGAAATTTTCGGGGGGGGGGGGGGGCTGTAGACTTTCTTCGGGGGGGGGGGGGGGAGGGCGGACACTGTTAAAAGTATATATATTTTCTATATAAATTTCATTTCGTTCGGGGGGGGGGGGGGGCTGTAGGCTTTCTTCGGAAGGGGGGGGGGGGGAAGAAATGCCTGGAAGAAACTCTGGATGGGGGGGGGGGTCAGAACATTGCCGGTCACGATACTTTCAGCTCGGGTGTGTCAACAGATGTACCTGGACGGTTTACTGACCATCAACAGACAACTGAAATAGCCTTTAGGTTTATTACAGGCATGGGGTTTTTTTAGCTTAAAAGTAAAGTTGTATCATGAGTGAGGCAAAACATGACTTTGTAACATTTCTAAGGCCAGCAATCAACTTTTAACATATCTAACGCAAACATACATCTCTAAGATCAGCAATGAACATGTAACGTATCTAAGCCCAACAATGAACTTGTAACATGTGTAAGGCCAACACTGACCTTGTATTATGTCCAACTTGTCACCAAACTCCTGCGACCAAACATGTCCAACTTGTCACCAATTGACCAGTGACCAAACATGTCGAGCGACCAAACATGTCCAACTTGTCACCAATTGACCAGTGACCAAACATGTCGAGCGACCAAACATGTCCAGCTAGTCACCAAAGTCCAGCCACCAGCAGAT
The DNA here is from genome assembly GCF_028476545.2 of Physella acuta. Lineage (NCBI taxonomy): Eukaryota > Metazoa > Mollusca > Gastropoda > Physidae > Physella > Physella acuta. The sequence continues at coordinate 40,986 of NW_026733179.1, forward strand.
CGAACCGTATCGATCTCCCCTGAAACAATATTAGCATTCACCTCGGTGCTGTCGTATAAACCGCTGTTCAACCAAGCGTGGCATCCGTCCGTCATCGACCTTGTGTCAAAACAGCTTGACACCCCACCCCCCCTCCCCCTATCTCCCATAACGGCTGAAACCTCCCGCCCCTCCCAGTGTCACAGGAAACATCCCCGAACTGTGTTCCGTTTCAATTAACGAACCTTTTTTTTTCTTCTTCCCCCCCCCCTCGGAAAATACGTCGTTACCCTACGTACACTCGGCCGGAAGTTGATTGTTTTACAAACTGGCACCCGGCCATACAACCCCACGATTGGGCAACACCGCGGAGGAATCTCCGAGAGCCTGAAAAGTGGGCGTGGGCTCCGGCTGCGACTTAGAGTAGCTTCCCCTGTTGGTGCGCCCTGATCTTTGTACGAGAGTGATCGCCCTTAAAAAAAGGGGAATTCCCGAGCGATTTCACGAGGGTTTTTTTTTAGTCTCCTACTTCTTGACGTGTAGTTTTCTTTAGCAAACACAATAGACAACGGAGCTTAAATGCTTTTTACTGTTTGTTGATAAATCGATCTACATCAGTGTTTTTATAGTTGATTGATAATGATATAATCGATATTATTTCTGTTCTTTGTTAGGGTTATTAAGATAGTTTGTAATAATTAATGGTGGGCGGGGTTTGGGAAGTCTTGCAGACCCGAACCCGTGTCAAGAGCACGACCCAGTTTATCTAGAGATCTGCTCTGCCTTCTGAACTCGCTATCACAATATAGATCTATCAATGATTTTAGTATGGCAATTTTAATTACATAAACAATCACTAGAGAAGTTCTAAATTAAACCAAGAAGTTTTTTTTTTTACACTGACTATATATAAATAAATAAATACCTATATATATATATATATATATATATATATATATATATATATATATATATATATATATATTTATATATATATATATATATATATATATATATATATATATATATATATATATAAATATATTTATATAAATATATATATATATATATATATATATATATATATATATATATATATATATATACATTAAATTTGTTTATTTATTTATAAATGCATGTATTTATTCGTATAATTAAGGTACAGATCAACTAAAGCCAACATTACCTAACATACAACCCATCTAAAAAGCCCACTCCATCTAACTTACAGAACAATCCCCCCCCCCAACTTCTAAAGCCCGTATTCTCCCTAAGGCCCAACTAAAGAAACGAGAAAATGTCATTTTCAGCCATCATGAGCGTCCAGGTCTGGATGTTGGGGGTAAGGGGAATGTGCAGAAAACTGGAAGAAATTGTTTGGACTGGGGGTTGGGCTCATGACCCATCCCCCCATCCCACCCCCGCCCCGACCCCCTTGTGATCTCCCCTAATGAATTTAACGTCCGGTAGACGGCTCTATGTTTTCTGAAGTCCCCTGCACAAGATCTCGCGAGAATCACGTTAGAACATTCGAGAGTTTATTTGTTGTCCGTTTGTTTCTAACCCTTGTATACACGCCCCCCCCCCCCTCGTCCCATTTCAACAGTAATTTGCTCTCGATTTCCTCCCGTTTACAGCGGGTTTGTAGTGACAGTTATCTCCCTTCTTGTTTTCATCATTCTTTTAACTGCCCTTGTTTTTACTGTTTGTGTTGTTAACACAAATGTTGACCAAGTCAGGCCCATGACAGTGTATCTGTAGGGGGTGGGGGTGAGGATGGTGGGGGGGGGGAGTAATTATTTACGGGTCGCGAGAGAAATAAGACAATGCATTTAGTAAATAGCATTTGGCTTGTAAAATATGACCTTCAGAACATCATCGATAATAAATCATATCCGGTATGGGTGTAGAACAACCCTGAGTTTACCCAGCCCTTAAGAGTACCTGGCTTGTCAGCATGACGTTCCTCAGTTTAGACAGCCCTGATGAGTGCCACGCATTTTTTAGGACGTCCCTGAGTTTACCCAGCTCGGATGGGTACCTGGCATGTTGGAAGAACATCTAAGAAACGAGTGCTTTAACAATGATGTGTCAGCTAAGTTACTTGCCACACATTCAAGCTAACATGAACTTAACGATTTGCCTGAAAACTAACCTCTAAAACTTATTTTCGGATCACAGTAAAATGTAATTTTAAAAATCCATTTCGTATGCACTAAGTGGGTAGGCGTGGCACCGGTAAACACAAGTATCAACACACACTTCCGGTCGTTTTAATCGTTAATCTCCACCCCTTTATTGGCCTTTCCCTCTTAGTTACATGACACTCCTCCCTTTTTTAAATCCCCCCCCCTCCGTACAGTACAAAAACCCCTTTTGACAAACAATTTGATCAATATCACAACCCTAAATACAGTATGATTTTAGTCATGACAATCCAACCCCAACATATGGATAACGCCATCACGGTTTCCCTGTACTTTCTCTTGTACGTACGCCAACAACACAATTCTCCAACTCCTGTTGTTTGTCAGTTTTCTAATCACCCCAAGTTTGATCTGTTTGTCTCGCTCTTTAACCTTTGACCCCTGGTAGTCTGTGGTCACTATTTCCCTTTTTTATTTGCCATCAGGTGGCCAAAGATTGCTGTCTTTGTTTTCGACGTGTCCTTTCTCAGGTTATTTTTATGACCAGTTTACGTCAAGAATTCTTCAAAGGTTCATGTCACGGATTCTGATAATTAAATTTATTTTGGACGTGGATCGGTGATATTAAATACCATACCTTTCTGCAACATTCGGACTTTTACGATGTACTTATATATCGTCCTCGTGCTGTGGGCGGAGGTTCAAATACCGTTGGGAAAATGGTTTCGGCGTTACTCCGTTTGACTGCTAACCCAAAGCATCTCATGTTTGGGCCTCGGGCTGGAGGAGTCCACACAGGGAAAGTAGAGGTAACTGGACATAGAGCTGACCAGACTATCGCTTTCTATGCCGTAGTCTAGAAACAGATGAACTCTTCACTTTCCCGATGGACCTTAAGGGTACCGTTACGTCTGTCTGTTTTTGTTATTTTCAACCATCCAAAAAAACGAAAAAAGAAAACAGTATTTGCAGAACGAGGATAGGATAATAACTGTACTTATAGAACGTGACAAAAGAACAACAATTTATCTTAATTGGTCTCATTTTTCCTATGTTGTACTTTAACTTTAACATTGTGTAACTTGTTTTAAATAAATACTAAACACTTATGTAATTAAAGTTTGTTGTTTTACAAAAACTTATCGGCTTTATGTCTAGTCGGCCTTTTAAATGTCGGACTTTTATTCACGTCCGCTTTTTTGTCTAAGTCCTAAGTAGGTCTTTTTTCCATATCCCTTAGTTTTATGAAAAGAATCGAAACAATTTGATAACCATGTTTGTTTTAAATCGATAACCACTGAAGCTTGTTAGTTATAAGTTATTGCTCAGATCTTCGTATCAGTGGCTTAAGTCTGATGCAACTCGTTATTGAAGACTAATCGCATGCTCTTATAATTAATTACATTTTCAATCCACACTAATTAAAAAAATTCACCTTAAAATAACGACATTTGAAGTAGTTTTTTTTAAATTAGACCAGGTGATATTTTTTTTATCGATAACAAATGTAGGCGTCTGTAGCTGATTACTAGTTCGATGATTTTGTTCTCTGCTGTGGGTTACTAGTAGTATATTAGGTCCCTTTTGGGTCGCATGGGTGAGGGGGGGCAGGAGCAGGAGCAAAGGATAGATAGGAAAATACTCCCCCGCCTGGGTGAGGCGGAGGAGGTGCCTGGTACAACGAGATATAGTAAAATAGTCACCCACCTGGTGGAGTGGGTGAGCAGGTGGAGCAGCCTGGTACAACGACGTATAGTAAAATACTCACCCACCTGGTGGAGTGGGTGAGCAGGTGGAGCAGCCTGGTACAACGACGTATAGTAAAATACTCACCCAACTGGGTGAGGAGGTGGTGGAGTGGGTGAGGGGAGGCGCAGCCTGGTACAACGAGATATAGTAAAATACTCACCCACCTGGGTGAGGTGGTGAGCAGGTGGGTGAGCAGGTGGGTGAGCAGGTGGGTGAGCAGGTGGGTGAGCAGGTGGGTGAGCAGGTGGGTGAAGGTGGAGTAGGTCAGTAGGTCAGGTGAGGGGGGTGACCTTATGACGTAATAACCACCTGTGACCTAGTTACGGAATAACCACAGGTGACCTAGTTACGTAATCACCATCGGTGACCTAGTTACATAATTTCCTATATATCCTTTGCTCCTGCTCCTGCCCCCCCCCCTCCTGTTGCTAGTTACTGCACGAAGAAAATTGCTTATTTGAATGACTGTTTCATTAGACTGCACAAAGAAATGTCCATGATCGATTTTATGTCAGCCGTCGTGCAGTTGATACTGGACAAACAGCTGATCTTCATCAGCTGGGGTCATCAATCATGATTGATTATAGCCAATAAACTAATCCATTACTCACCTCGAATGAGCAGAGCCAGGCAGTGGCAATAAAGGTGTGAGGATTTAGAGCTTACCTGCGATAGGTAGGTAACATTTGTTGAGGTACTCTGTTATAGGTAGATGACATGTGTTCAACTCACCTGTAATAGGTAGATAATATGTGTTGATCTATCTGCAATAGGTATATATCCGGTGTTGGGATATCTGTAATAGGTAGACAAAAGGTGTTTATCTCACCTGCAAAGGTGTTCTCACATGTAATAGGTAGAATACATGTGCTGTGCCATCTGCAATGCAGTGTATTAGACAGGTGGTGACTTACCTGAATTAAACACGCAAAAAGTTTGTATTCGGTTCATTCATCAATGGGTTGAAATCCAGATGTTCCTCACACCTGCAACAGACGATTAAGCAGGTGAAAGAAGAAGGTGTTAAGTCGTCTTACGTTATGGCACTTTAAATGGTTAGATTAAGCTTGACGAGCTTGTAAAAATAAACACTGACAACTATATATATATATATATATATATATATATATATATATATATATATATATATATATATATATATATATATATATATATATACATATGCATATATACACGAGTAAGGATAAAGTTAATCTAAAGAATTACGACAGCTAAAAGGATAAATCAATAATAAATGAGGAGATCGATAGTTGTAATGGATCAAAAAACTTTTGTTATATCACGTGTTCTAGGACATCCACTTTATTGGTGCACTGCTCGGCGCATGAGATACACCCTCGGCATCCCCCGCCCCCCCCCCTCCCGGGGCCACTCCTGCTATATTGATCCACGTTTGTTTAACCAACGCTGTCCTGCAGCTTCTCATTAACGAGTGATTAAAACTGACAAATTACATGGACAATGGCCAGAGCTGGTGGATCAGGGGGTGGGGGTGGGGAGGGGAGGGCAGAGGGGTGGCAATGGTGGCAGAGTGGATGGTGGCAGGGTGTATGGTAGCAGGGTGGATGGTTGTGTATGGTGGCAGGGTGTATGGTGGCTGGGTGGATGGTGGCAGGGTGGATGGTGGCTGGGTGGATGGTGGCTGGGTGGATGGTGGCAGGGTGGATAGTGGTGGATGGTGGCAGGGTGGATGGTAGCAGGGTGTATGGTAGCAGGGTGGATGGTGGCAGGGTGGATGGTGGCAGGGTGGATGGTGGCTGGGTGGATGGTGGCAGGGTGGATAGTGGTGGATGGTGGCAGGGTGGATGGTAGCAGGGTGTATGGTGGCAGGGTGGATGGTGGCAGGGTGGATGGTAGCAGGGTGTATGGTGGCAGGGTGGATGGTGGCAGGGTGGATGGTAGCAGGGTGGATGGTGGCAGGGTGGATGGTAGCAGGGTGTATTGTAGCAGGGTGGATGGTGGCAGGTGGATGGTGGATGGTGGCAATGGTGGATGGTGGCAATGGTGGATAGCGGCAGGGTGGCAAGGTGTGTAGTGGTGGAAGAGTAGATGGTGGCAGGTGTAAAGGTGTATGGTGACAGGGCGTATGGTTGAATAGTGTATGGTGGTGGATTGTGGCAGGGTGGATTATGGCAGGGTTGATTATGGCAGGGTTGATGGTGGCAGGGCGTATGGTGGCTCGGTGGAATGGTAGTGGATGGGTGGCATGGATGATGGCGGCTGGGTGCATGATCTTGGTGCACATTATTTGTTATCGCAAATACTGTTTTATCTTAAGTTCTTGTAAAACTTTTCATCCAAAATATTTTTCCATCTTTCCTTAGATCTCTTCAGCCCAAATCACATATTTCCGTTTTGATCAAACAACTGTTAACAAGTTTCAAAACAATCTCCACAAAAAGATAACGACTACTTCGATCATCTATAAATAGCCCAAAACACCCAAAACCGGAAGTTTAAAAAAAACTGATTTATTGGAAGAGATAGATAGAATGCCCATATGATTAGGCTGTCTCGCCGTAGAAATGAGCCTTAAATCAAACCTTTAGACGGGCGTCACGTGGGCAGGTTTTAACGACGGGGGCGGGCAGGTGGCGGAGGCCTCAGGCAAATTTCGAATCGACATGTCAGACGAGTTAAAAAAATATGATTTATGCCTCCCCTACCCCCCCCCCCCACCCCAGTGTGTACCGGGTCTTCTCCATGTCTGTCATTTAGTGCGACATGTTGTAAGTGGTGGGGTGGGGGGGTAGTCTCCATAGCGTGACACAAGGCTGAACAGATGGTGGGTCAAACGGTCATCCCAGGTTCGGATCCATCCCAGGCAGTCGATGAAAGATGCGCGCTGATAAGACCACATGTTGGGACAGTTTGTGATGTGGGCGATCGGCGTTCGAATCCGACAAAATCAACTTGTTAAGTTGTCCAATTTTTAAATCTGTCGTCAGGTGCTGACTGAGCAGCTAGTCACACGTATATACCACGTTCAAATCCTGCATATAAAATTTATCAAAGTATGCTTTATCAAAGTATGCTTTATCAACGGTATGCTTTATCAAAGGTATGTTTTATCAAAGGTGTTATATCAAAGGTATGCATTAGTCACACCAGAATAAGCAACTGAAAAATGACAACGTGAAATATTTGATGATGAATTTTGTTATGTTCGACGCACACGTATCTTGATAAATTGTCGCTCATCACAACTCACAAGTAGAGCACGATTTGTGGTAGTCCCACAAATCAAATTAACACATTTCGTTTCACAATTGTAGTGGTTTATTTTTTACTTTATCTTTTTAAAATAGAAAAGAGTCTCGTAGAAAAAAGAATTGCACACCAAGTGAACGTCAAACGATATGTGTGTAATAGTGCGGAATACTAGTACTTTATAAATTCATATGAGTTTTTTTTTTTTTTTTTTTGAGAAATCGGAAATAGCGTAAATTACTACTTCCGATCAACGAAAATGACTCAAAATTTGACAATAGGCATAGAATTAGATTGTTTACTTACATGTGAAATTTCGTTTATCTATCTGAAATATTACTCAAGTTATATGCTTTTGAAAAACCAAAAGTAGAATAAGTTCCACTTGCGGTTACCGGAAATCGCTGAAAAGTTTGATACAATACTTGTATATAAAATTTCAGTCCCCTATACTCAGTATATGATAAAGTACTGGGGTATAAAACGATGAAAAAACTGTCACAATGTATGTGATTTTTGTGCACGATTACAATACTTCCTCTATACGAGAAAGTAATAACCGCTGAAATTTGAAACCGACAAACAAGAATTAATTTCGTAAGAGTCATACGGATCTGATTATTTGTTCGAAAAACTCAGAAATAAATTCCATTTTCTTGTAATCGAGAACAACGATATTTTTGTAGAAGAATATGAAATGTAAATGTAAACAATGAATGATTTAACCTTCAACTTGGCTTTTACCCTACTATTTACCATGAAAGCTGATTCATGAAATCTGACATACCATACAGATGTTTGTTGTTGATGCTCCCTTAAGAAGTCCGACACGCGTTTTGTTTTGATGTTTATAGCATTGTATTGGGACATAATGGTAGTTAAACTGCGTCCTGTTATTGTATTGGAAGACAATAAGAACCGTCTAGGCAACTCGGTAACCCAGCGGTAACTCAGTGGTAACCCCATGGTAACCCCATGGTAACCCAGTGCTAACTCAGCGGTAACTCAGCGGTAACTCAGCGGTAACTCAGCGGTAACTCAGCGGTAACTCAGCGGTAACTCAGCGGTAACTCAGCGGTAACTCAGCGGTAACTCAGCGGTAACTCAGCGGTAACTCAGCGGTAACTAAGCGGTAACTCAGCGGTAACTCAGCGGTAACTCAGTGGTAACTCAGCGGTAACTCAGTGGTAACTCAGCGGTAACTCAGCGGTAACTCAGCGGTAACTCAGCGGTAACTTAGTGGTAACTCAGTGGTAACCCAGCGGTAACTCAGTGGTAACCCAGCGGTAACTCAGTGGTAAACCAGCGGTAACTCAGTGGTAAACCAGCGGTAACTTGGTGATAACCCAGACATAATCAGAATATAACACACGTACCCAGTGGTAAACCATCTTATAACCTATATAAAGGAGTTACTGTTTTATCGTTTTTGTTTGTACTTCATGGACAGTAAAAAACACTGCTTACGGCCTTACAGTTGTAGTAATTTATCATAAAAAACCATGCAGCTGGCTGTATTTGAGAGCAGACATTTTGTAAGACATCACTTTTCCGGAAAAATAATATCGGCGCAATGCGTGTCTTGAATTATAATATACCCCCTGCCCCTCCCTCCACAAAAATGGCCTACAGAATATAAATATTTCAAAATATTTAAATTAAAAAAAAATTCGTAACTTGAATCATTCTTTGTTTGGGGTGTTCGTAAACCGAAAAACCACTGATGAGAAAATAATGATAATATTAACATTGCCCCTGATACGACAGAAAAGGGAGTTAACCGTCAAATAATTATCTCCCCTTGTTACACCATCAGTTTTAAACCGGTGGCAACTGTTCTACACTAATTATTTTTTTTAACCCTTGGTGTTGAATATATTCTACCCCTTCCGTGAATTTATTCACATAATAAATTTCGCTCCGTATTAACAACTAGAATCGATAACGAAATATTTTGAGTATCGAGTTATACGAAAAGAGAATATCCATCTAGCTAGAGAACCTTTGGTAAAAGGCGTATTCCCACATTATAAATTAAAATTTCAACTATGTCTAGCAAAGATATTGTTTTATCGTGAGCATTTTAATTACTGCATTAATTAATTTTTCGATGGGTTGTTGATAAAGCCATTGATCGTTTTATTTTTAGATTAAGTGGAGATTTCCGATTAAATTATCGGTGATGAAATTTTAATGGGATGTTTGACAAGGGGGTGGGCAGTGGTGGTGTGAGAAAGTTGGGGTGTGGTGTGATTCTTTGATGAGATGGGGTGGGTTAGTGTTTTATAAGCAGTGTTTCTTCCAGACTTTTTTCTCCGGGGGGGGGGGGCACTTGAAATCTTCGGGGGGGGGGGGGCGGTAAACTTTCTTCGGGGTGGGGGGGGGGGGTGGGGGCGGACACTGTTAAAAGTATATATTTTCTATATAAATTATATAAATTTCGTTTGGTTCGGGGGGGGGGGGGGGCGGTAACATTTTTTCGAGGAGATGCCTGGAAGAAACTCCGTTTATAAGTTGGAGGGGGGGATAGGTAGTGTTGTATTAGTGTTGTATTAAGAAGTGGGTTAGTGTTTTTTAAGAGTAGGTACTGTGTTGTCTTACGAGTAACGTAAGTGTGGTACTAAGATTTGTGTGGTTTTTTATTAAGAGGTGGGTTAGTGTATTATAAAGAGACTAGGCATGCTGCCCAGCTTCGCTTAGGCATTCGAAAACATTGAGAATTTGAATGCTTAATTAATTCGCCCGAATGTCGGTCTACGACCTCAAGAGTTATGAAGAGGTTCCTCCGTGGACATTTTTTTTCGATTTATAGCTCATATAAGGTACCGGTCAGTCGAGGTCAGTTTTGACCCCCACATCGTAGACTTTTCGGCCAACCGGCCCCCGTGTTCTGTCGCACCAAGGCAAGATCATGCCAAATTTGAAGCGCCTGCGGCGCCGGGAAGTGCCCTATCGGACACCCGACAATCTAGATCTAGATCTAGATTCCTAAAAGAATTTTTTTTAAGTTTAGCCCGAGCATAATAAAAAAGAATACATTAACCAAGTTGACTTGGTGTGTCTCGAACCCGCACCACCTGCGTGGTTTAACGTACACTAACATCTTCGCTATTTAGGCACCTTATAAAAATACGGAGAATGAAACACGTATTTTAAAATCTTAACTTACGCGAATATGCCTATTCTTTCAAATTAATTTTTTATCCCAAATTAGCCAGTTCCAAACAAAGATTTTGTATAAAATAAATAAGTCTTGAAATAGTTTAGTCCTAATATAGAAATTTATTTTTGGAATTGGTTTTAGAGAAGTTAGAGTCTAAATCTAGATCTTAGCGTCTACGTCTAGATCTAGTTATACTTATTGCGTAGATTTAGATTTAGATTTAGTCTAGATCTAGAATCTCTAGATCTAGAATCCAAATACATAAAATAAATTTTATGAGTTTAGACCGGAAAAATTGCATTGTATACATTTCATAGTGCACGTAGATCTAAATCAAATTTGAATGAAATAGTTCATTTGTTTTCATTCTAAACACGGCAGATGACGTCATTAGTTAATGTATAAGCAATAGTGACGTCACAGTTTTATGCGTTCTTTTTCACATATATTAATGCTTTTCCGGTTGCATAAATAATACTGTTTCTCTACATTCGAATACGCCTTTAATTTTTATTTTTCTTCTTTAACTAAAATTGTGGTTATACATTTAAAACATCTAACATATTATTTTCAACAAAAGTCCGTAAAAAGTTCTTCATATATCGCTGCCGATTCTGACGTGATGTCCGGCGAAAATATTTTGCGGACAGACAGAGAGAGAGAGAGAGAGAGAGAGAGAGAGAGAGAGAGAGAGATGTGCGAACGTGGGGATGTATATATTAGGATGAATTATGAGATGGAATGGTGTTGTATTAAAGATTCGGATTTATGGTTCATAATGATTGAGGCGGTGTTGTATTAAGAGATGTGTTAGTGTTTTATAAAGAGGGGAAGGGGGGGGGGATAGTGTTAATTTATGAGATGGAATGGTGTTATAGTAAGAGGTGGATTTGTGCTTCATAAAGAGAGGGGTAGTTTTGTATTAAGAGGTTGGTTAATGTTTTATAAAGGAGGGAGATGGGGGGGTATTGCTCCATAATGAGGCGTGTTAGTTTTGTATTAAGAAGTGGGTTCGTTTTTCACAAAGAGAAATGTAGTGTTGTATTAAGAGGTTGTTTAGTTTTTATCAGAAGTGGATACCGATTTTATAAAGAGGGGAGGTCAATGTTGCAATGAGAGTTGGGTCAGGGCTCTATAAAGCAGGTCGAGGTTGTTTTTCTAATGGGTGAGCCGGCAAAGATGGCTAACCACTTTACATTAATTTCCATTCGTTAAATTAATACACTTTGTTATGCGCCACATATTCGTGCCTAAAGCACGAGCATTTTATATCTTAAAATAAGGAGAGAAAAAAAAAATCAGGAACGGGAAAGTGTGGTGGTGGTGGGGGGGGGGATGAATTTCAAAATGCCATACGATGTTTCAACGTTTCGCCAAAGAGACAACGCCCGGGTGATAATTAAATTATCGCCCCAAACGTCACGTGATTGCAAATCTTAGCATGTGTTAAATTGGCGATGATTCGTTAATTAAATTAACGAGGCGGGGTCGGGGCGCCTAGGGGTGGCTAAAGTGTTTTGTAGGGGTGGGGTGGGAGGAGTAAATGTGAAGGAGATGTGCACATCAGGCGAGTTGATCATTTCAGATTGTGAAGCATGTTTAATGTGGTGATTTTATATATATATATATATATATATATATATATATATATATATATATATATATATATATATATATATATATATATATATATATATATATATATATCTATATATATATATCTATATATATATATATATATATCTATATATATATATATATATATATATATATATATATCTATATATATATATCTATATATATATATATATATATCTATATATATATATATATATATCTATATCTATATCTATATATATCTATATATATATATATATATATATATCTATATATCTATATATATATATATATATATATATATATATATATATATATATATATATATATATATATATATATATATATATATATATATATATGTGTGTGTGTGTGTGTGTGTTTTATGTGTCTACAATCTTACGCGCCCACCCCCAATCTCCGGTTCCGCCCTTGCAGAGGTGAGCCAAAATAGAACAAGCATCCCTCAAAGGTATAAGTGTGACATCACTCGATCGCCCTTTCAGGATTTAGCCCCCTCCCTCCCGAATCCAAACCTCCCCCCCCCCTATACAACACACCCTTCCCCCCTCCCGTTGTCCACAAACAATCCCCATTGTTACGCCATCACCCAGAGGACTCGCACAATGAATGTAAATGCCAAACGTCCGTATCGATACCACAAGAGACGGTACGTCCCCTGGGTAATAGTGAATCATAAGTAATCGGCTACTAGATATTTCACTTTCAAAACTGGTTGATAAAATAATTATTCGATACACACCCAGTCCCCACCACCTCGGCCCTCAAATCCCCATTCACATCCCTATCCTATGCATATAGTTATAGAAAATGATGACACTATTGCTTCGAATGAAGTAAATATTGACATTGGGGGGGGGGGGGGGGGGGATGGGTAGGAAATGACAGGTGGGTGTTGAGATAATGGCAAGTGGTGGTGTGAGTAGGTGGTGATACATATTGGTAGGTGGTGAGACGGGATGTGGTGACATAGATTACGGTGCTATGTTTCAACTTGGTAAGAAGGAGAGCCATTGGTGATTTGTGAATAGCTGGACAAGAGAGAGGGGATATTTACAAAACGGTGGGAGCAGGGTGATATTCGGTGCTGATGGCGGAGAGGTATAGTGGTGATACATAGGTGATACGGTGGTGATATAGTGGTGATACGGAGGTGATACGGTAGTGATACGGAGGTGGTAAGGTGGTAATACGGAGGTGACATGGTAGTGATACGGAGGTGACACGGTGGTGATACTGGTGATGTCGATAATATCCCTGTTAAAAATAAACGAGTGGATAGTATGTCTAAAGACGGTGCAAAGACGGTGTTCATACATTGGAGAAGTTAGGATGAGTGGGATTAAATGGGATGTTGTGAATCGGTTGCATAGGTTGGAATATGTGGAATATATTGGGATGGGTGGGATAAGTTAAGATGGGTGGGATTAGTTAAGATGGGTGGGATAAGTTAAGATGGGTGGGATTAGTTAAGATGGGTGGGATTAGTTAAGATGGGTGGGATTAGTTAAGATAGGTGGAATTAGTTAAGATGGGTGGGATAAGTTTAGATGGGTGGATTTCAAATGATATTTTTAAAGGTCATAACAAAATAAAAGAGTATCTGGATAATATCAGTAAAACTATGTAAGTACTGATTTCTTCTTCTGCTTCTTCGTTCTTAATTTTAGTATTGGAAGGGATCCCCCTCCAACATATTTAAGGATACGTGTCAACTGGGTATGCGCCATTGAGGCCATTGACTTTGATTTCAGCCTGCTTTTCCCTTTGGATTTGCTTCCATAGCCTTTGTCCAACCAAGAACAAACTACAAGGCAGCAGTTGTTTGATTTTGGAGTTGTCTCTCCTAGAAGAGTGGCTGTCCCCAGCCCGATGGTTCGAACTCCAGCAACCATGAGCTCTACCGACCCGACCAAGCTGAGTAATTTTTATGAATAAATTACATCAAGGAAGGCAGACAGACTCTAGTAGTCAGACAATTAGTCATAAGCGACTGACAGAGAATCCACGGAAGCCGTTAAATAGACAGACATTTCTATGCTCAGCGGTCAAGGTTTATGTGGAATCAATGGGCGCTTGAAAGGGCGTAGGGGAAAGGGGTTAAAGGTCATGGCAGACCAAGGGTTAGATGTAGTTGTGCTGTAGTATGAAAGTGAAATATTTTAGCTGTCTGAAGGTTAGGATGGTGTGGTAGGACGGTAGAGCGCACGGCTTCTAACCCGAAGGTGCTGAGTTCGGATCGCGGGTCTGTAGGAGATCCATGAGTCCACCTAGGTAGGCTGGGCACAACGCTGACCCTACTATCCCATCATATGTTGAGGGAACGTAAATAGGCGAACTCTACTTCATCTGCTCCTTGGACTACCAGGTTCGAAATGGTAACATTAAAGGGTGTGTGGGGTGTAGCCTTCTGTGGGGGTGTAGTCCGGTGTGGGGGTGTGTGAGGTGTAGTCCGGTATTGGGGTGTAGTCCGGTGTGGGGGTGTAGTCCGGTGCGGGAGTGTAGTCTGCTGTGTGGGGGGGGGGGGGGGCGTGTAGTCCAGTGTGGGGGTGTAGTCCGGTGTGTGGGTGTAGTCTGCTGTGTGTGGGGGGGTTGTAGTCCAGTGTAAGGGTGTAGTCTGCTGAGGGGATTTGTTTGGAATTTTTACTTGACTGTTATTAATGTTTCGGACACCCGTCTTTCGTGCATGTAATTTTTGGGAAATTGTCGTATCAAGACAAACGTCCATTTTGGGCAGTCGTTCATGCTTAGGGGAAATGTAGCGGTCTACGAGCTAATGAAGTCATAAACTTAAATATACCTAAAATATTTAAAATTTCTTACCAAAAATTAACACTGTAAATATATCTAACATAGATTTCAATTATCAGTTCGAAAGTTTAAAAAACAACAACAAAAAACACATAAAAATACTGTTTAATGAATTACACGTAAGAAAGTTTCTACCGTCACTGTAACAACGACATATTTCTCATACAATACTCTTTGTTTCGTTTACAACTTAATCAGGAGCTGACATTTTAGTTTGCAGTAAAAAAAATTCGATCACCCTCTTCACGATGTAAACAAAAGCAAAACCGGATACAATTACGACGCTAATTACGCTTGCATGATGGGTAATTTGAACATCATCATATCATGCGTGATTGTTACGTTGGTTGTTGGGCATTAAGATAGTGTAATTTTTTCGATAGGCGCATGCGCCGTAAAGAAACAAACTTCCGGTAAGAGATGTCACGTGGAACAATGGGGAATAAACAAGGAGTCGTATCGATAAGCTATAACCGTTTGGGTAGTATCGATACTCCAAACCCTGAGTTAGTTTTAATGTCAACAAATTTGGTCCAGAATCACAATTTTGGTTTGTGTGTAGTATCGTTATCGGCGATAGCGTCGTAACGATTACGAGGGTCTGGCAAATCGATAAGTACCAAAACATGCAACTGTCTCAGAGGGTTTGTGAGCCAGCCGTCTGGCACCCACGGTCATGTCTGCTGTCGGTACTTACGTTTTCACTAATGGGCGTATTCGATACTTTCAGTTAGCTAGGATCGGTAACCCTAACTTTAATGCTGGTCAGATCGGCAACCCTAAAGTTAACCACAAATCCTTCGCCTATAGTTAACCCTAGTGCAGAAGCTAACCCTAACTCGGCCCCTAACCTTAATCTTTAACTTTACAGCGATAATAGTACTAGTAGGTAATACAGAAAGTATCGATACCATCAATATTGCCCTGACGATATTCTATATCCACCCCCGTCTAGACACACTGACCGTCGGTCACTTTTCACGCAGAGATCACGCCCCCGTGACCACGTCCGGTGGGTCACGTGACCCGCCATGTTGGTGTCCCTGGTACTAACGTACCCTCGCGCCGCTGCCACTTCCGGCTGATAAATGCGCACTGCGGCTGCGCGGTATATTAAAGACTTTGAGCGACTGAGCGACAGCCCGGGTGCTGGGCACCAATTTAGCTGAGTCTCAGAACGTGACGGGGAATAGTTCAGCGATAAAATCTCCTCGGCAAATATGGGCAGGATTATACAGTGTGGAAGTTACATTTATTTTCAACTTTGACAGCTTTTAGATTTTTGAAAAACTTTAAAAAATAAACCAGGAGTGATCTACCATAAACTTTCTCGAATGTTCTAATATAACACTACGGGGGATGGAAACTCTGGACATAGACAATATTTTAAATCCATTTTAAATTACTTAATCTTTTTATAATAGAATAGAATCTCGTTAAAAAAAGAATTGCACACCAAGTGAACGCCAAATAAAATGTGCATAATAGTGCGGGATATTATTAGTACTTTATAAATTCACATGCGTTTTTTTGGAGAAATCGGAAATAGCGTAAATTAGTACTTCCGATCGACGGAAATTGATAGAAGGCAGAGAATTAGAACTTTTACTTACAGGTGAAATTTCATTTATCTATCTGAAATACTACTCAAATTATAGGCTTTTGAAAAATTCAGAGTAGAAAAAATTCCACTTCCGGTTATCGGAAATCGCTCAAAAGTTGATCTACGATTTTGAAATAATACTTATATATGAAATGTCATCAACCTAGCTGTAACGGTACTCAAGTTATCGTGTTTACACACACAGAGACACAGAGACACACACACACAGACATACGGACAATATTGCTTTGGACTCAGGGAGCCCTAAAACGGTAAAACGTCGAGATTTGTAAAAATCTCGATTTTTTTTTGCGCGATTACAAGACTCTCTATTCTTCATAAATACGAGAAAGTAAAAAAAAAACTAGTTTATTGGTAAAAACGATTTTGAGTAATATTACAAATTTGTTTTTCTTTTTAGAAATACTTAATTACAATGTATACACACTAATTTTCAAAAGCCGAACAAATGATTAAAGGGAGAGAAATATAAAATAAACATTAAGGGGGCAATCATCGCATGAATGAACAAAGGGAAAAGATTCTTGCTGCATGTTTTTTTGTGATACAATTGTTACAGTTCAAACAAGGCGGGATAATGGTTGCACAGACGTGCCCCGAGGCTGTTGTAGAAATTCAGATAGCTCACACAGTGATGATGTTAGCTTAAGCAAGGCCAGCTCGTGTGTGAGCTTAACTATCGTGAGCTCAAGTGGGAGCTTAAATAGTGTAACCTCAAATGGGAGCTAAAATATTGTAGCTTAGACTGGGAGCTTAAATATTGTAGTTTAAACTGGGAGCTTAAATATTGTAGCTTTAACTGGGAGCTTAAATAGTGTAGTCTCAACTGGAAGCTTAGTGTTGTAACCTCAAGTTGGAGCTTAAATGTTGTAACCTTAACTGGGTTAAACAAGTTGTAGCTTCAACTGGGGAGCTTAAATGTTGTAACCTCAAGTGGGAGCTTAAATACTGTAGTCATGAGCTTGTATGCTCAATGCCGTGTGTTATCCCCGGGGATGATCAGGTTCGAAACACCATAGTTAAAATTACGCTGTGGTTTTTAAAGCATTTTATTCTAACATCTTATACGTGTATGCATTTTTTTTCGATACACTTCATTCAGTTTCTTTCATTTCTAGACCGGTGAACCGTGAAATTCAGTACAGATCTCACTGCCTCACTTGAAAATTTTATAAAAACAAAACTAAAGCTAGTTTTTATATAAGGTTGCCAGCCATGACGGTAACTAGTACAGTTGTAGGGCTCATTTTGTTTTCTTTACGCTGGAGGTACAAAGTTATTGGTGTTGTTATAGAGCTCTATAGACCTGTGTTAGTTTATAATGTTGTAGAATGTAGGCCTCTATATAGACCTTATAATCTACAATGTAGACCATAGGCCTCTACAGTCCTTTATAATCTGTAACATAGTAAATCGATGTCTCTATAGACCTCTGTTAGTCTATAATGTTGTAGACTATGGACTTCTATAGACCTTTATAATCTGTAATGTTGTAGAAAGACAATGCAAATGTGACCAATCCCCGTTCAAACAATGACATCAACTAACAAAGCCACGCACAAACAACAACACAATAGCTTGAACCAGTCATAAACTTATTAAACTTGCATATAATCTTCTATCGGCTAGATCTATGTGTGTTGTTGGGTTACCGTCTATGGGGCTATGTGCATGTTTTATTCACTCACATACAGGGTGCGCTGAGCGGTAGTCTGAGGGGTGGGGGAGTAGCCTGTGGAGGGGGTGTAGTCCGGTGTGGGGGTGTAGTCCAGTGTGGGGGTGTAGTCCAGTGTGGGGGTGTAGTTCAGTGTGGGGGTGTAGTTCAGTGTGGGGGTGTAGTTTGGTGTGGGGGTGTAGTCCAGTGTGGGTCCAGTGTGGGGGTGTAGTCCAGTGTGGGGGTGTAGTCCAGTGTGGGGGTGTAGCCCGGTGTGGGGTGTGGGGGTGTGTGGGGTGTAGTCTGGTGTGGGGGTGTAGTCCGGTGTGGGGGTGTAGTCCAGTGTGGGGGTGTAGTCCAGTGCTGGGGTGTAGTCCGGTGTGGGGGTGTAGTCTGGTGTGGGGGTGTAGTCCGGTGTGGGGGTGTAGTCCAGTGTGGGGGTGTAGTCCATTGTGGGGGTGTAGTCTGGTGTGGGGGTGTAGTCCGGTGTGGGGGTGTAGTCCAGTGCTGGGGTGTAGTCCGGTGTGGGGGTGTAGTCTGGTGTGGGGATGTAGTCTGGTGTGGGGATGTAGTCTGGTGTGGGGGTGTAATCCGGTGTGGGGATGTAGTCTGGTGTGGGGATGTAGTCCGGTGTGGGGGTGTAGTCTGGTGTGGGGATGTAGTCTGGTGTGGGGATGTAGTCCGGTGTGGGGGTGTAGTCTGGTGTGGGGATGTAGTCCGGTGTGAGTGTGGGGGAGGGGGGAGCGTGTAGTCCAGTGTGGGGGTGTAGTCTGCTGAGGGGATCTCTTTGGAATTTCTACTTGCCTGTCAATGTTTCGCACACCCGTCTTTCGTGCATGCAACTTTCGGGACATTGGGCAGTCGTTCCATTTGGAGAAACTGCCTGTGGCAAATACAAGGGGCAAATGTCTTTTGGGCAAACTTTCAACACTCAGATTAACGAAATTGGAACCTTTGCTCCAAAGCTAAACAGTAACACAGATGTATAGTGTGATAAAGTTTGATCTACTTTAAAAATGGCAGCTACTTATTAACTTATTCTACTTCTCCATAACGACTTGCATTGTTTTAAAACACGTAGGAATCAATACATTATTACATACTATGAACATACGTCTGCACCAATTTCAAGACTTCAACAAAGTCAAATTAAAACGACATATCCTGTATTCACTACTAAAACACACCACTTTCCGGACCTCCATGAAGTCAGGCTTTGATGTCATCGTCTCTAAAACACATACCATCAGTGGTGTTTAACTACAGACCACCAAGTTTTAATAGCCACCTAACTGCGCACCAATATTGATACCGGAAACAGAATACCAGCAATCTGCTTGAAGATTGTGAACCCTCCAGTCGATCATGATCCAATCAATAAACAGGGCGCAGGGGCGTAGCTTTGGTTTTCTCGAATTTGCGATCCAATTCATGCTAGTCTATAGGGAAAGGTTATTGATTTTACCGCCCCCTTTAGAAATATTTGTGTGTGGGGGGAGGGGGGGGGGTATCTCTTTACGACGTCAACACAATATGAAATTTTCAAACACCTTAATCTTCCACTGAATTCTACAGCAAATAATGTCTTAAAACATGTCAGTTCAAATGTATTTTTAGCGTGCAATCAAGTTGTAATTAAAAATTTGAATAAATGTATCTACGCAATTAACCGCATTGTTTTGCATGATCAATTTTTGTGTGTGTTAAATTACAGTGTTCTGTAGTCTGCATTACTCAGACGCGAGTAATCTGCCACATCTGAATCTGAATCGCAGTCTAATATATTTTTTTTAAATTCCCAGTTTTCATTACTCTTTTACCACGTTACGACAATGCGATAATAAAAGACAAAATACCTCGATTCAGTTTACAGCTGCGCTGTTTTTTTTTTTTTAAATTATTTTATTTTAATGAACCCGGACACTGCTGTATAATTTTAGATTCGTTATTTGCAAAAAGAATTAATGATAGTCATTTTGATGTTAAACTAAAGTCTTGCACGTCCAAATTTGAAAAGTAAACCCCTCGCCCATAGCCTCCAAACACTAAGGAAAGGACTTCCGCATTCTAACTACCTTAATGAATGTGTGCTAAATATATTTTATGTGCTTGGCGCACTGAAAAAATGTACAAGGATATTTGTATTTTTTATAAGGACTGCGCGGCATGTTCACAAGTAATGCGCGGCCGCGCAACCGCGCATCTTTGTGATGAGAGAATCACCCACCCTTAATTATAATTTGAGCTTTGCAGAAAATGAACACTGCCTATAGAAAAAGAAAAGTTACACCCTGGATTAATATCCATTTCATGTTGTTAGCAAAATGTCATAAGTCATTCACTTTGTTGTAATCACAAGTAAGCTCAGATACAGATAATCTATCTTTATACTACTAAAGTCAAGTTTGTTTACATGTTTGAATATTTATTTGTTTTTACTTTCTCGTATATACGAAGTATAGAGAAAGTATTGTAATCGTGCAAAAAAAAAAATCGAGATTTTTACAGATCTCGACGTTTTACACCTCACTGATACGGAAAAACATAATTTTGCAATCTTGTCCGTATGTCTGTGTGTGTGTGTGTGTCTGTGTGTCTGTGTGTCTGTGTGTGTGTCCGTGTGTAAACACGATAACTTGAGTACCGTTACAGCTAGGTTGATGAAATTTCATATATAAGTATTATATCAAAATCGTAGATCCGTATCAACTTTTGAGCGATTTCCGACAACCGGAAGTGGTACTTTTTCTACTTTGAATTTTTCAAAAGCCTATAACTTGAGTACTATTTCAGATAGATAAATGAAATTTCACATGTAAGTAAAAGATCTAATTCTCTACCTTCTGTTAAATTTTGAGTAATTTCCGTTGACCGGAAGTAGTAATTTACGCTACTTCCGATTTCTCAAAAAACTAATGTAAATTTTTAAAGTACTAATAATATTGCGCACTATTACGCACATTTGGTTTTGGTGCTAGCTTGGTGCGCATTTTTTTTTCTACTAGATTTTATTCTATTTTTAAAAGTTTAAGTAAACAAAAATCATGTCTATATTCAGAGTTGACATCCCACGTAGTGTTATATTAGAATATTCGAGAAAGTTTAGGGGAGATCACTCCCGGTTTATTTTTTTTTTTTTTTTTTTTGGCTGATTGACTATTGCGCATGGTTGCACTCATCGTGGAGAGCTGTAAAATAGTATGTAGGTAGAGAAAAATTTTTGTTTTAAGACAGACTGTTAATCACACATTTATTTAAAGACGTTAATTAATTTATTGATTTATTCATACGTAGAGTAACCCTATTTTTTTAAAAAGTTTAGAACGACCACTACACTCGGCGGGACCGTGACGTCACAGTTTTTTGTTTACTCTTTAGTACAATAAAATGGCGGCGGGGGGGGGGACATATGTTGGGGCGCCAAAATGGTTTGGAAAAATAAATTGAAAGGTTGAGGGGGGTGCAAATCGAAAGTTCGAGTGGGGGGGGGTGCACATCAAAAGTTTGAGGGGGGGGGGGGTTGCAAATCGAAATCTTGCGGGGGGGGGGGGGTTCAAATCGAAAAGTTTGTCCCCGGGCGCCGGGAAGGGTCGCTATGCCTCTGAGTGACAGACGTGATGTTTTTTGATGGATGACCCCCGAAACCCACAGTTATCCAACGGATGACGGGTATTCTAGTAATGTATTATTAATTAAAAACATACACGCTGAATTATAGTTATAATATTAACAAACTGATATGTTACAGAATAATGTTTAATTAACATGCAGTCTAAATATAGCAGTTTTCTAATTATTTTTTTGGGTTTAGGTTATGAAATACTGCACGCCAATTTTTTTTTTAAAGTATCATATAATTAATTTTTTTTAAAACGTTCAACAGACTACAACTATGACGCTCTATTGAGGTGTGTTGGTTTATTCTAGAGGACTTAATTCTGCTTTAGCTAAAATGCTTTGTTCCGATAATTGGATTTTTTTTGTTTTTAATTACTTTGTGATATTAATAATGTAGCTTTGTAATATAATTTTGCAAGGAATCGATACTTGTTTCACGATACGGTATCGCCCATTATGTTTTTGTTGGGATTTATAATGAGCAACATAATTTTAATTTTTTTTTTCTTTAATTGAAGTAGCGTAAACTTGAGTGGACGGGTTGATTTCTTGATAGCATATTGTCCATTCGTTACTCATATTGTTAGATGATATAGTCTAGTCTATACATCAGACCATATTTACTACTGGTATAGTGTCCAGTTTGTTGTGTGTCTATTGTCCAGTTTACTGTGAGTCTATTGTCCAGTTTAGTGTGAGTCTATTGTCCAGTTTAGTGTGAGTCTATTGTCCAGTTTACTGTGTGTCTATTGTCCAGTTTACTGTGTGTCTATTGTCCAGTTTACTGTATGTCTATGGTAGTGTCCAGTTTACTGTATGTCTATTGTCCAGTTTACTGTATGTCTATGGTAGTGTCCAGTTTACTGTATGTCTATTGTCCAGTTTACTGTATGTCTATTGTCCAGTTTACTGTATGTCTATTGTCCAGTTTACTGTATGTCTATTGTCCAGTTTACTGTATGTCTATGGTAGTGTCCAGTTTACTGTATGTCTATTGTCCAGTTTACTGTATGTCTATGGTAGTGTCCAGTTTACTGTATGTATATTGTCCAGTTTACTGTGTGTCTATTGTCCAGTTTACTGTATGTCTATTGTCCAGTTTACTGTATGTCTATTGTCCAGTTTACTGTGTGTCTATTGTCCAGTTTACTGTATGTCTATGGTAGTGTCCAGTTTACTGTATGTCTATTGTCCAGTTTACTGTATGTCTATGGTAGTGTCCAGTTTACTGTATGTCTATTGTCCAGTTTAATGTATGTCTATTGTCCAGTTTACTGTATGTCTATTGTCCAGTTTACTGTATGTCTATTGTCCAGTTTACTGTATGTCTATGGTAGTGTCCAGTTTACTGTGTGTCTATGGTCCAGTTTACTGTATGTCTATGGGTTGAATCCGTATTAACAGATTTGACTTATGGCCTATGATCTCTGAACTTTGACCTACCCCCTGACCCCATAAATCATACCAACCCTAACACTTGATAATACTACATTTATGAACTACGATCTCATTTGGAAATAAAGAAATAAAGCGGGAGTGATCTCCCCTAAACTTTTTTATATAACACTTAGTTGAATGCAACTCGGGATATATACAATATTTTAAATCCATTTTAATAGTTTAAACTTTTAAAAATAGAATATAATCAAAAATATTGCGCACCAAGTGAACAGCAAACAATGTCTGTATAATAGTGTGGAATATTAGTACTTCATAAATTCATATGCGTTTTTTGAGAAATCGGAAATAGCTTAAATTACTACTTCCGGTCAACGGAAATTACTCAAATTTTGAAAGAAGGTAGAGAATTAGATCTTTTACTTGTACGTTAAATTTCATTTATCTATCTGAAACAATACTCAAGTTATAGGATTTTTAAAAACCAAAAGTAGAATAAGTTCCACTTCCAGTTAACGGAAATCGCTAAAATGTTTATACATACCTACAAATTGAATATAGATCTAGTACATATATGAAATTGCATCAACCTAGCTGTAACGGTACTCGTTATCGTGTTCACAGAGATACACAAATACATACATACACAGTCACAGACATACGAACATAATTGCAAAAGTTTTAGCAACTCAGGGAGGTGGAAAACGTCGAGATTTCTGAAAATCTCGATTACGTTCTTTTTCACGATTACAATAGGGGTCATCCATTTATGACGTCCACACGCGGGGGGGGGGGGGGGGGGTCCGAAAAAAACTGACTTTTGTGGACGCATATGGACTTGTATAAGAAAAAAAGTGGATTTTCGTGGACGGGGGGGGGGGGGGTGGGGGTGGATGACATAAATGGATGACCCCATACTTCCTCTATACTTCGTATACGTGAAAGTAAAAAAAAAAACTATGCGTAACAGCCTTTACAAAAAGTTTTTTTGCACACTAAAAATAAGCGAACAAACAAAAACATCCTATTACAAGGCTTTATTTAGTTCACAATGGCTTTGTTCATTTATGTATTTGTTTGTTTGTTTGTTTGTCTTCCATTTCTAAGCACTCTACATCTGAGACCTAACTCGCGTCTCCGTGTTTTAATTAACACAATTTTTTTTCACCTGATAACTGTGATTACACTTTTGTGTTGATGGTCGTTTATTTCAACTTCCTGTTTACCTAACGGTAAAACGTGTCTGTTTTTATTATGCCTACAGCCACTTCATCATACCGATGCCGTGCAGCAGCAGCATGATGTTGCTGCGTGTGGTCGCCCCCATGTGGATAAGGTGGTAGTATCAGAGGTCACTCGTGTGGCCGGTAGGGCAGAAGGCGGGGAGGGGGTGGGGGAGTGGGGGAGTGGGGTCTTACAATTTATTCAACATAAATAATATATCAAAGCTAATGGCATGCACTTATAGTAACATGGGGTTAGGGTATGGAGCGGTGGTATTTCTATGAACGTAAAGTGCATAGCAATAACAGCACATTAAAAAGATGTCCCCAGTTCCCATTGTGGGTATTTCGTTTGTTTATCTTACCATGACGCACCTGGATGCGGGAAATAACAGAGTAGTTCTATAGAGGTGTCACATGACCATACGCAGGTAACGCTTGGTTTGTATTTGTGTGAATATGGCTGGTAAGTAGGTCATCAACCAGTTCTATGGCTCATGCAGGTTTTATTGAGCCGTTGAACTGGTTGGTGACCTACTTACCAGCCCTATTGCATAGAGGAAGATAAGGTTATTCCTGGTAGGACCAGTCTATATTTGTAGGACTGGGCATACGTACGGGTAGGACCAGTCTACACTTGTAGGACTATGGGCTTACGTACGGGTGGGACTAGTTCATACTTGTAGGACTATGGGCTTACGTACGGGTGGGACTAGTTTATACTTGTAGGAACGTGGGCTTACGTACGGTTAGGACCAGTCTATGTAGGAACGTGGGCATACGTACGGTTAGGACCAGTCTATATTGGTAGGACTGGGCATACGTACGGTTAGGACCAGTCAATACTTGTAGGAACGTGGGCATACGTACGGTTAGGACCCGTCTATACTTGAAGGACTGTAGCTTACTTACGATTAGGACCAGTCTATACTGACAGGACAGGTCACTCAAGTAGGACACTAGGTCCGGTCCATAGATGTAGGACGAGTTATTAGAAATGACGAATTATTTCATTCGTCACCAATTGCTGTTTTTAGTTGCATTCGGACATTATAATTCGGAAATTTTGACTCGTATGTTTATATGACGCTTATAGTTATAGTGCTTGGAGGAGGGCTAAAGATGGTTATACGTGGAACCATTGGTGGATGGATTTATTGGTGGAGCATATGGTGGAATCAGCGGTGGAATGGATCGGTGGAGCATATGGTGGAATCAGCAGTGGAGCAGTCGGTAGGATCAGGGCTTACCAGCGATGAGTGAGATCGCTAAGCTGCTCCCTTGTAAACTTGTCGGCTGCTAGACAGTGCCTGCACGTGCTGATGCTAGTTAATCTCGGGGGAAAATTGTTTGTATTGTCTTCATGTCCTGGGGCGACACGTTAGCGGCCAGGGAGTGTGTGTCTGCATCATGCGTCATCGATTGGGGTGGGGATGAGATGGGGAGGGGGGCAGGTTGTTTTTGCGTTGGAGTTTATCCCGTAGAGTTTTTAAAGTTTGAATCCCAGTCTGTGGAGCGACAGTGTGTTTAGGGTCTTCCCTACCACGCGATCAGCTCAGAAACTCGTCTGTGTAACTGTAAAGTATTGTTTTGAGTTCAAGATCACATGCCCATATATAGCCTAAAAGGGGGGATATTATAAAATACACGAGTTCATTCGAGAAATTACCTGACATTAGCCTATAGCTAAAAGTAGGCCGCTGTGGATGATTGAAGATACCGATGTCCAATAATAGACTCTTCCAAAAATAGGTGTTTGGTTTTTAGAAGTAGTGTAATCTCGACGTGTTGTATGGATAGAAATTAGTGTTAGGCGCATTGACTAGGGTTGGGGTTAAAGATAGAGTTAGCATTGACATTAGCAAGCGATGTTTGTATTTTAGTTAACAACCAGTAGCCTAACACCCCATTTTTATTAAGATTCTATTATCAGACACTAGTTTGAAATTCCCCCCCCCCCCCCACTATGTGATGTACCAGGTGTACCTTGTCCCTGGGCTAACTTTACGTCCTTTGACCAGTCGTCCAACCCATAGTCTTCTGTTTGACTACTCACCAGCATCCATGAATGAAATGTCCAGCATGCATGAAAAGTCCAGCTCGTAGCCAAACAAGTTCGTCAAATATATTTGTATCATGTTTATAGTGTTTTATTATAATCGAGTTTAAGAGACATATGAATAGCTTCACTGAAATCAAGTGTGTATGTAAAAAATTAGTGAGCTGTTTTAATGTTTACATAAAATGGTGTGAGTTGTTCTCAAGTCTAAACAGACTTGTTAGAGTTCATCACTGTTTACACAAATGTGTGTGTTGTTTTGAATAATCTCGAGCCAGCTGTGTTTACAAAATAACAAACACTAGGCCGACTTAACCACAAAACACAATACTTCTACAAATACCTCACCTATCTTTACTACAATCTTCCATCAAATACGATTAGACCCATCTACCTTATTCGATCACTTTATAACTGTTGTTACCGGTTTTTTTTCCTACAATACGTACCCAGTCATCGCTGTACGCATCTATCTGCCAGATAAAAATTTCATTTACTGGCCAAACTGTTTTGTTTAATGTTATCCACATCGACGCCGTGTTCTGTTAATGGCTTGTATTGTTCTCTAATGGGCGAACGTGAAAAAAGGGAGAGAGAACAATGCTGTGTGGTGATTGTGTGTCGATGACGTCAGGGTGCTCAGCGGTTATGACGTCGTAATACTAGGAATGGCAGTACAAAAATTAATTCGACGTTCCCGTTATGTGACGTCAGATCTTTCGTTTGAGACACGGACGAGCTTTAAGAAAACGCAGCGGTTGTATATTACTTTGAATTTTGTCCAGATAAACTCTGCCATAAAATAAACCCCCGCCACCCAAAAAAAAAGATGAAAAATATGGTATAAAACTTGTTTATTTAATTTATTTACACTAGCCATTCCCAAACCCTAGCCAAACCCTAACCCTAACTGTCCCTAACCCTGGTCTTAACCTTGATCCTAACTCTAACCCTTACCTTGACCTTGACCCTAAATCCAACGGCGGAGAAGGATTTGTTTTTATGTCGAACGTTTAAACATTAAAATGTCTAGACATGAGAAACGGGAGCCGGCAAAAAGTGGCGGGGCTTAACTTTTCGCCCGTGCACTTTTTGCATTAATGGTGGAGCTTATCTGGACAAGACCCACTACTTCTTTTTCAAAGCAAGGTGCTAGACTTGTACTCTAAGCTGGGCTAGCCTAGCCTAATTAGCCTAGCCTAGCCTAGCCTAGCATAGCCTAGCCTAGCCTAGCCTAACCTAGCCTAGTCTTAAGGTTATCCTAAAACTACCGAACCCCTACAAACTGCCCAAACTTGTCATCCTGAATGACGTCACTGTTTCCAAATCCATTTTCGGTCAATTTATAAAATAATGCGGCGCTAGCACGAATGGGGATTAATTTTCAGTGAGCTTTTCATCCGAGCCCGCCACTCCCACCCCTAACCCTACGTCCCCCTAATCATAACCGTCTACTTTATGTTTCAGAGTGTACACAGTAACACAATCACATGTGTAGGCAGTGTGCTTAGACATGCTGTTCAGATTCTAATCGGGAATTATTTTTAAAATTTATTTTAAATGAGGTATTGTTTTGTTTTATTCATAATCTTAATCTTTGAATTTAAATTGTAATGCCTTCTAATCCGTTTAGATTAATCCTGTAATATTTGGGGTTATAAGCTGGGATTAGGTGTTCTTAAACCGTGCTAAAGCCACCCCCCCCTCTATCTTTGGTGACGCCATTTTGGCTAGAGCGTGGGTAGGAGGTGGGGGAAATGGAAAGTAGGGATGAAATGGGTGAAGGAAGGTGTGAGGAAAGGGGTGTTGCATGAGGGAGCAAAGATGTGTTGTATAGTAAGGAAAGAGGTGTTGTAAGGTAGAGGTGTTGTGTAAGAAAAGAAAGAGGTGTTGTATGTGAGAAAAAGAGGTGTTGTGTGGTAAGGAAAGAGGTTGAGGGGGTAGGGAATTGCCTTGTTCGAATCCAGGTTCAAGTCTTTTCTGATGCCATCATGTGTTATACCTTCATATGTCGAAGTCACTAAAACAGGTGAACTCTACTTCACTTGGCCCATGGACCTATAGGTTAAAAAAAAACGGAATTTTACTACCAAATTAAGTACACAAAAATTTGCAACAAGTTTAAGCGTAGCTGTTCACTCACTAGTTATAGCGAGAGAAGGTGTCAAAACCTAAAGAGAAATACAAAATATAAAAGCATAACTTTAATAGTAAGTATAGAAACTTTGCATTGTTGAAAAATAGAACTGTTTAACGTGGAATATTTATTAGTGTTTGTTGCTTCCCATATATACAAGCTAAATAAACAAGGGAACAAACCCATTACTAGGCGCGTAAAATTTTTTAAATGAAAATAATAATTATTGTTTATTATAATACAAATACAGTTATTATTTTTAATTTATCAAAAGCAATTACATCTTATAGTTTATCTTTAATATTCAACTTTAGTTTAAATAGATAAATGTAATCTGTATTAATTAGTACTTAACAAATAGTTTTTAAAGAAACCAATATTAATATTAATTTTAAGACAAATGCAATAAATACTATGATCACTTGATTAACAGGAGTTATTAAAAAGTTTATTAACTAAGGAAAATCTAGATAACTTCTCCTTCCTGAATTATTCTTTGAACTATACTAAATCTAAAAAGTCTAGATGTATATTTCTGACAGCACTATTAAGTGCTCAAAAAAAAAAAAAAAAAAAAAAAAAAAAAAAAAAACTAAGGAAAATCGCCACTAAAGCCCAATTTGACTTTACGTAAGAGTTTTGTTTTTCCCTTTATCACTCTGTAACTCTTTCGATGGCGCTGAACTGAGGTGGAAATGTAACTAAAATGTTCTACTGCTACCACACTCAATGATATTAAACTCAAAACCAGATAGAAAGAAAATAGAATTCAATTCCTCTACACGTTAAACAACGTAAAAGAATACGCAATTATTATAGACAGATGAATTAACGTTAAATACAGACTAATTACTTGACACTGTAAACCAGGGGTCTCCAAACTACGGCCCGCGAGGCCCTCTCATCCGGCCCGCGGAGATCTTTTTGTTCACGGAAAAAATCGTTTGTTGGTAATGGCTGATGAACTTTGCCCAGAAAAATCAAAGACATGCCTGGAAGAAACTGGCCCCCGAAAAGAAATTTGATAGTTAATGCGGCCCTCGGGCTGAAAAGTTTGGAGACCCCTGCTGTAAACATTAAAATACACAGACAATTGCATACTTTCAAACTAAGCCCGACTTACATAATTATGCTTCCCAAAAATACTCTTATATTATATAATCCCAATTATGTGACATTCCTGATATTTAAACACGTGACGTCATCCGTACCACGTGTCATGCAAGGGCGTGGCATGCACTAACCATGGTGTCAAAAAATTGGAAATAGACGAACTGTAAACATCTTAGAAACGCTTTACAAACACGGTTGTAGATTTACAGCAGTTCTTAGAGAGCTGTTCATTTTTCAGGTGTCATGACCAGGTTTCCCCCCACCTTCAATTAATTTTCCTACAGGACAAACTGGCAATCTATTTTTCCCTGCTCCCCTCTTTATGGGTGGTATAACTCTATCCAGTGTTTGTCTTTAATTGATTTAAAGAAGGGAAATAACTGATGTTTGATCAGGAAGGGGAGAGTATCAATATTTGCAAAGAGGTCTGAACTCGATTGCTGGGGCATTGTAGGAACGTTAAGTGGCGGTTGTAAACAGCTGTGAGAACCTCTAGCCTGTCTTATTAGTCCAGCAAGACGGGCATCACGTGACTGGGGGTTGCTTGTGGGAGGGGGGGGGGGTCATTGTTCACGGATAGGTGAGGTTTCGATTTCAAGTTAGGTAAACAGTGGGAATCGATTTCAACAATAGGGGGAGTCGATTACGACAATAAAGGGAGTCGATTACAACAACATCCAATGAAGAGGTTCAAAGTTGAGGTGAAACCGGAAGTACCGTGTTATGTAATCGTTTGCAGGTGGTGTGTGGTGGATGTTGATGTTGATGTTGAAGTTTGAGCTGACTTTTTGTTTTAGAATTACCTGCCTTGTTTCCTTTGACGATGGTTAGGAGTTGGTTACGGAAGTCACTTACAGGAACTTTGATGGGATCATTGATGGGGTCATTGATGGGGTCATTGGTGGAGTAATTGATGGGGTCAGTGATGGGGTCATTGGTGGAGTAATTGATGGGGTCAGTGATGGGGTCAGTGATGGAGTAATTGATGGGGTCATTGATGGGGTCATTGGTGGAGTAATTGATGGGGTCAGTGATGGGGTCATTGGTGGAGTAATTGATGGGGTCATTGGTGGGGTCATGGATGGGGTCATTGGTGGAGTCAGTGATGGAGTCATGGTGGGAGTCATTAATAAAACCAGTAACATGTCTGATATAGAGTCACTGAGTCGCTGATGCTTTGATGGAGTCATTGATAAGTTCGTTGATTGAGTTATTGGTTGAGTCCAATTATTGCTGGGTACTCTGTAGCTGAGCGAAGACACGACTGTCAAATGTTATTATTTATTTTCTCTTTCCCAGCTTTGGTGTCTAGGATTAAGGTTAACCAAACAAAACTATATGTTATGAAAGGTACACAGAAAAATGGGAAAAATCGGAAAACTGCGTAACGGAAACTTGCGCAAATACAAACTAGTTATGCTAATACACTTTAATTTTGTCTGATTTCTTTTAAATATGTTTTATTATGCTACAGTATATATATATTCACTATTTGTTAACGCCTATAAATGCTTGATATAAGAAAAACAAAAATGCCCATGCGCACTTTTTGTGCGCTTTTTTCCGTAGCTCAGTTTTCCGGTCACCCTTATGAAACACATGGGTCATGCTTACATAAGAAAAGAGTTATTTTGGATTCATGCTTACAATTACATCTCATGAACACAAGTGGGTTATGCTTACATAAGGAAAGGGGCATTTTGGATTCATGCTTACAGCTTTAGAGATTAAGGCATCATCTTGACACCCTGAGGTTGTGATCATTTGATGCTGTACAGTGTTTTTTCCAGACTTTTTTCTCCCAGGGGGCACTTGATTTTTTCGGGGGGGGGGGGGGGGGGGATGGAAGGGGGGGGGGAGACGGTAAACATTTTTCGGGGGTGGGGGGTGGTGGGCGGACACTTGTAAAAGTGTATGTTTACTATATAAAATCCATCTCGTTAGTGGGGGGGGGGGGGGTAATACTTTTTTCAGCACCCCCCTCCCCCCCCCCCCCCCGAAGAGATGACTGGAACTCTGATGCTGTATGGCCGACAGAGATCACGACAACATTGGAAGGTAGTCTGACAAATCGAGTCATAATTTTGTTTAGAATACATGGCAAAAATTACGGGAGTCATGAGACAAAATGAGTCAGCATTCAGCCAGCGGAGTCACGCTGAACGAGGTCACCATGAGCAGATTTCCTCTGCTGTCGTAGGTTTATCGAGTTGACAAAAGAGTCAAATCTCCCTTACTGCCGCATCCTTGACACACATTACAGCGCAGAAACTTTTCAACAATTGCCCGGGATTCTATGTGTGTGTGCGTGTGCGCGCGCGCGTTTGTATGTGTGCGTGTGTGTGCGTGTGTATGTGTGTGTGTGTGTGTTTGTGTGTGTATGTGTGTCTGTGTGTATGTAAGTGTGTTTATGTGTATATATGATTGTTTGTTTGTGTGTGTGTTTGTGTGTTTGTGTGTGTGTGTGTGTGTGCATGTGTGTTTGTGTGTGCGTGAGTGAGTGCGTGTGTGTATGTCTATGTGCTTGTGTGTGTATGTGCTTGTGCTTGTGCGTGTGTGTTGAGTTGTTTGTTCAGACAACGATTTGCCATAACAGTTAAAATAATGAACTTAATTTACTCTTGAATCATCAGCAGTTAAAGTCGGGAGCTTGGTTTAGCACGTATTCACTCGTATAGGTTACTGCTTATCTCAATTCTGTTAGCCGGCTTTGGTTGGCGCGTATTTTATAAACTGGCGATCATGTCTTTATATGATGGTTTTATAAACCGGCTTTTTCCTGCTTTATTTGACGGTAGAGTGTACTGGTATATACTTATTTTTAAGGAATCTTATTAGATTTGCCGCAATATTCCGGTTTTATAAACCGGCCTTTTTCGGCTTTATTTTAATTCTGGACTGTGCTGGTCTATGCTTGTTTTATAAACTTTTTGTATTTTCCGGCATATTTTGGTTTTATAAACCGGCTTTTATTTGCCGGTCTATTCCGGCTATATTTCTTACCTTGAGCTAGTTGATCCATACCGGTCATACCTAAGCTGTCATCAACAGATTTTATTTTAACGGATAACTTTAACTTGCATATGTAAGTTGTTCTATTTTCCGGTTTAGTTTAGCCGGTTAAGTTGGTTATAATAACCAGCCACAGCCAACGAGACTAACCTTAACTAACCGTAACTAATTAATGGTCTTCTGTTAGTTGTGAACCCTCCGTTATGTCTCTCATTATCTCCTCCCCTTGTGGTTCATTGTCTGTTTTTCTTGTAATGTCAACAACAAAAAAACAAGAGTTGAATGATTGCAGATCCAATTAACATTTCCTCAGAATAAACAAATGATCGTTGGATGGGTTACACGAATCTAATGATTGTAATAATGTGTAATAACTCCCCGTCTTTTTTATGGTACCCTTGGGGCTGGGGCTTACGGCATCCACCCCTCTGCCCCCCCCCCCCCATCCCTCTTTATCGGTCCCACCCCAATTATTATTAGCTCTTAAAGTATTCAGCTTTCCCACCCTTTTTATCAACTTCCCCTCCCCTCACTATCAGCTCCCCCACCCCTCATTGTCAGCGCCCCCACTCCAATATCAGCGCCCCCACCCCTCACTGTCAGCTCCCCCACCCCACATTGTTAGTTTCCCCACCCCTCACTGTCAGCTCCCCCACCCCTCATTGTTAGCTCCCCCACCCCTCACTATAACCTCCCCCACCACCAAGCTCCTCCACCCCTAACTATCACCACCCTACCCTTTACTATCAGCTCCCCCCACCTCTCACTATCAGCTCCTCCACTTCCCATTATTAGCTTCCCCACCCCTCATTGTTATCTCTCAAATCCCTAACTATCTGCTCTCTCACCCCTCATTGTCAGCTCCCCCATCCCAAGCTCCCCCACCCCTCACTATCAGCTCCCCCACCCCTCACTATCAGCTCTCCACCCCACCCCATTATCAACTCCCACCTCTTACATCCTGCTCGCCCATTCTAGTCTATCAGTTCCTCTCTCTACAAACTCCCCTGCCTTCTAAATTAGCCCCAACACCCCTCCCTACCAACCCACCCCACTTGTTTCAATCTTCACCACCCCTCTACATCGCACCTCCCCCACTCTCCTCTCCTCCATCTTTCGCTTCATTAATTTACAGCCAAAACCCCCACACTTTCATTTGCCTACTCCATTATCACTCACAAAGATAGACAACTCTAAACCTACATCTGCGAGAATTACTTCCCCTACAAGTTTACATCTTACTCAAATACAACACTACCAGTACTGCTATACTGTAAAGTGGGAGGCACTAAGTTGAAGCAGAAGTCAATATCCTACAATTAAAAGTTTATAGCAACAGAACATCGCACACTGTAAACATCACATAGGTTGGCATGAACTACCCGCTATTAAAAATAATCGACGTGTGATTTGCCCGCATAAATAGGGTATCAGCATTTGATGTGACTTTGTGTATAATTATGAAATCTAATTTGCGGTTTCGGGAAAGGTTTGTTCTGAATCAGGCAGATAATTAGTTTAGCTTTGTGGTATGTACATTATCATCATTATGTCGATTTAAAAAAAAAAAAATTCTACACAAAGTGTGCAGTCGGCTGGAAAATAATGTATTCATACTTACAGGTCAAGAGGTCATGACCTTGGCGTTGATAGTAAAGTGAGTTGGTATGATACACAGGAAATTGGGTTTATTGTGACGTGGTGTGACGGTCTAGCAGTGTGTGACATTTTGTGACGGTCTAGCAGTGTGTGACATTTAGTGACGGTCTAGCAGTGTGTGACATTTAGTGACGGTCTAGCAGTGTGTGGCATTTTGTGACGTCGTGTGGCGTATAGATGACGTATTGTGGTGTGGGAAAGTGTGACAATTTTGTGACGATGTTATTTTGGAAAGTGATGACGCAGTATGGCATTGTGTGATGTTTTTGTTTTTTTGACCATGTGGTTTTGGAAAATGTAAGATCTTGGTGACGATGAGACTTGGAAAAGTGTAACGTTTTTTTGTGACAATGTGGTCTGGAATTTTGTGACATTATTGGTGACAAAGTGGTATGGGAAAAAGTGTCATTTTTGCAACCAATAGTTTTGAAATTGTATGATTTTTTTTGTGACGATGTGGAGTTGGAAAATGTAGCGTCTAACTGAACATGATATTTGGAAAAGTGTATCGTTTTAGTGACAATGTGGTCTGGAATTTTATGTCGCTTTTTGGTGATGATATTGTATGGGAATTATGTCTTTTTCGCGACAAATAAATCTAGAATTGTATGACGGTTTGTGACGTTATAGCGTGGGGGAGAAGGATGACACTTTGTGACGTTGTAGTCAGCAACTGCACATTTCGCCGCACGTCTATACTACGTCACATCCCGTCAAAGACAAGCGCCAACTCGATAGCGCCGTAGATTACATTTTTTGAACCTATTTTTATGTACGGAGCTAAGACTAGGTAAACACTGACAATTGGCAAATACTGACAATAGACAAAAGTGGCATTAGGAAAACATTGCACTGGAAAAACATTGACAATAAGAAAATATTGACATTAGGAAATTACTGGCAATAGGTAAACACTGACATTGGAAAAACACCGACAATAGACAAATACTGACAATGGAAAATTAATGACACTTGCGAACACTGACAATAAAAAAAATACTGACAATAGGCAAATACTGTCTTTAGGCAATTACTGACAATAGACAAACACTGATACTGGGCAAACGCTGAAAATAATACAAGTGCAGTTTTTATTTCTGCCGTTGAAGCCTTTGTTACTGTTTAAATATTCTCATAGAAGTTTTACAAACGCACCAGCCTGTGTCCGCCATCTTGTTTTTTTTTTTTTTTCATCTCCCGTCCACGATTGTATCTGCCCCTGAATCATTCAGTTTGTGCCGTTGATCCTGATTGGTCAACCGCGACCGGCGGATTTAGTCAACCAATCAAAAACAATGTAATCTGCGTTCTTGGATCTGTTCACCTCAAACACGTGACCCGCTTTCTGCTGCTTGGTTGTCCGGGGTACAATCATACACCGCGGCTTACGGTTATCACGTGACTGCGATGGTGTGTTTATGAGCTGATCGATGATTGGTCGGGTCACGGAGTACATTTTTTTTTCGGGATTTCCCAGAAATTTTCCGCTGTATGTTGTTTGAACAATATCATTGACGTAATGTGGGATATCGCCCAATTGTTTTACGTTATGTATTACAGTAAAATATCATAATTTTAACACTCTATCCTAACTACAATACTTTATAATCCCCCTTGTTACACCAATCCCACTCAAAGGCGTAACGATCTTTTTCGGTGCCCAGGGCGAGCTATCAATTTTCCGTCCCCTCCCCAAATTAGGCCTATATTTAGTTATTCGCGTTGGTGAAAATGCGCCCCCACCTCCCTCATTAGGGCGTTTTTTACCAGTCACTTTACCTTTTATTTTGTTGTCTAAGCAATCGATGTGGAAAACAATTGAGTCTGTAACACCGAGCAACAGTCCACATTCTTTACTTCGACTGTATATAATTCAGAAATTAGCTTTTGATATTTTGATCGACTACGATTGGCGCCCCTCTTGGGATGGCGCCCGGGGCGGCCGCCCCACTTGCCCTCCACTAGCTACGCCTCTGATCCCGCTCTTTAATTCCGCGCCTCTGGTTTTCACCAAGGCTTCGTATTTTATCCTATTCATTGAACTGAAACCAAACTCAGCATATCCTTTTAGACCTGATATTTAGCAGTTCTCGAGTCTGTCTCCGGGCTCAGTAGAACGTCCCTGAGTCCACCCAGCTCTAATGCGTACTTAACTTACGTCAAGGAAAGATAAAGGCGGTTGGACATAGCGCTTACCACACATCCCTTCATATGCCGAGGTCTATGAAAAAAGATGAACTCTATTTCATCTGCATCACGTGTCTTGGACACATAACGGGAAACGATGTTGCTTTAACAAAAGTATAATCTGCTCAACACAAGTACTTGTCTGAACTAGTACTTTATCAATTACTACGAACCTAAAATAAGGATTTTGTTCTTGGTTGGGCAAAGGTTATGGAAGCAAATCCGAAAAGAAAAGCAGGTTGAAATCGGAGTCAACGGTCTATATTGCGCATAATATGTTGACTTGTAAGAACGAAGAAGATTCAAGTGCTTATAAAAGCACTAGCAATATCTTT
This sequence comes from Physella acuta, assembly GCF_028476545.2. NCBI lineage: Eukaryota > Metazoa > Mollusca > Gastropoda > Physidae > Physella > Physella acuta. Next base: position 77,723 of record NW_026733179.1, read on the forward strand.
ACATCCATTTTACAAATCCCATTGTCCCAAATATCCTAGTACTTCTCATCATATCCCGAATCCCAAACACTGATTCATAAGAAAATATGTTGATTGCTGGGAAATTTTGAAGTAAGGCGGATTTAAAAATAAAATTCAAAATCTAATCACAATTTTCCCTGAAATAGAACAAATAAAATTGCGCCATTTTATTAAAAAATTTAATAACTCGTGTTCAAGAATGAAAGCACTATTTCAGCACCAAACGGAAATATCAGCTTCCCGCCATTATAATCACGACAGCAGCGGGGAAAAAATGACGTCGCAGGCTATTGCAGAAATAAAACGAGTTATCTCTCAGCTGCGCTATGATACTCTCGCCTACCTTAGTTACCGAAATGGTGAGGGGTATTCTTCCGCGGGCAACAAATAGACCAATCCACATCGCCCACGTCCTTTTTTAAAAAAAAGCTTCAGTCTGATTGGCTTAAACAACCATTTAAAATAATAATTCTATTTTCTATCTTGAGTCAACCCTTTTTTTTTTAACTTTACTAACTTTTTTTTTCCAGATCGTCTATTTTAACGCTCCCCCCCCCCCTAAAAACAGGCTTTTTAAAAGATGGCCGTTAAATTTGTTTATCGAAACTTAGAACCTGTTTAGCAGACGTCAGCCCGGCACGGATCTGTGTCCTCTCTTTGTTTCGTTCTGCCCAAATTTGATTAAATGGCGCGCGGCGAAACAAAACACTAAAACCTCTAAAAGAAAACTCCAAATTCGGCCTCAGCGATCCGGCCGTGATCAGACGGAGACTGCCGGCTCTCCCGGTCCTCCCCCTCGGGACCGGTTGGAAAAACCGGATCGAGGCAATACACAACCCATGGAATGTCTTTCTTCGAGCGAATGGACGCACTCGAATACACTCCAGGATCGCAGTGAATAGTAAGTGCATTTTCATTATCGAGCCGGCGATATAAAAATATCGCTTAGCAAACTGGGCACTGTCACGCCGGCCACGTGACGTGATCGCTGTCACGTCCAGTAAGACTTTGTTCGGTCTTAAGAATAAGAATTCACCATCTATTTTTTTTTTAATTTCAGATATTTTAAAAGATTATGTGTAATTCATAGTTAAACAATGGCGTGGAGCAAAGGAAAATAAAAAATACGTATTCGAATACGTTAGATGTATCGAAATCGCCCGCCTGTCTGTTTTATTTCAACAAATATCTACTTAGAAGAAATTCTCTAATAAAATAGACCCAACTCTAATTTCGTGAGTGCGCTACGCACGTGCTTTTTGATAGTTGTACGACCAGACCACATGGCTACAGTCACGTGATCAACGTCCCGTGATTGGTTGATTTAGATCTACCGACATGCCGTGCGTTCGAATCTGATAGGTCCATACGTTCTGGAATCTTTTCGGTTTCATTGAGGTGTTTTGACCGTGAGGCGTTTTCATTGGACCAGAATTTTTTATTATTCTGTTGATCGAAATCAAATATAATGTAATGATTTTATTTTAGGTACAGGATTGAGGGTGGGTGAATTTGAATTAGATTGCAATGATTTCATTGGTTAGCTATTTTTATAACTGGAATCTAGTGAACCAATCAGCACGATTAGTGTAGACGTCGGGTCAATATAAACCTAGCTTATGTTATCCCACACTATATTTTTAATGTTACACCTACAGCTAATTAGTAAAATTGCTGTTTAGAAAATGTTTCATTCATTTGATTTGATTGAACATTAATAACTTAGGTTAACATGTTTCTTATTTTTATTTTTTTTTGCTAAAAATTGTTTGAATCAAATACTTTTTAAAAATTTTGATTCCACATTATGACTTTACTGTTTAAATATATGAATAGTATTTAATTTCAATTGCACGTTTTTTTTTTCATAATTGTTTAAAACAGGTGTGAACAAAGTGCGGCCCGCGGGCCACATGCGGCCAGCCACAGATTATTTTGTGGCCGCCAGACTTTCAGAAAACCCCGCATTGAACTGAGATTTGCTTCATGTCCACCACCGAAAGTTCGTCTCGTATTTTTTTTAATACAATCATTTTAAAAGGTGCGGCCCTTTGCTAAAATCCGCCACAACAAAGTGGCCCACGAGCCAAAACTAATGCCCAACTCTAATATATTGATAATATTTAAATGGGAATCTACGTATATAGCACCAACAGATCACTGGACTCTTTCCACACTAAATGCTTGCGAACGATAAAAGGCATACACTGGCCTAACCAGTGGCGTAGGCGGGGGGGGGGGGGGGGTGGTGGGGTGTTAGGGGGGGGGGGGTCATAACCCCCCATAGACCCCTCGTTATATATATAAAAAGTATGATGGGGGGTGCAAATAAAAAATTTGAGGGGGGGGGGTGCAAATCGAAAGTTTGAGGGGGGGGGGTGCAAATCGAAAGTTTGAGGGGGGGGTGCAAATCGAAAGTTTGAGGGGTGGGGGGTGCAAATCGAAAGCTTGAGGGGGGTGCAAATCGAAAGTTTGTCCCCGTTGTCCCCGGGTAAAAATTGGAACCCCCCCCCCCCTTGAGACGATCCTGGCTACGCCACTGGGCCTAACGATAGACTACTAGGTGAGATGTAAATGGGAGACTCCGAAATTATCGAAACAAGAAGATGGCGCTGGATGTGGCAGTCTTATGAATGAATGCAGAAGACATCGCAAGAATGGCGCTAACCTGAACGCCTCAATGAAAAAGAAACCAAGGAAGGTTCATGGGGAACTGCCAGGAAAATTTCCGGGACCGACAAAAGTGGAGGTAGCTTGCTGTGGCGGCCCCATGTGTCTTGGGTACAAAAAAAAAAGATGATATAGCACAGCTGATTTCATTCATTGTTTAAAAAATTCAGATTTAAAAAAAAAAGAAAAACAATGATCTACTCTAGCACAATTTTTACCATGAGCCCACCAACAGCAAAACATAGCACCAACTCTACTCCATGAGCTATCGACAACTACATCAACAACCATACCACCACTTCATCACAAGTATATACCACCTCTCCAACAAACGTCGTACGTGGTATCCACCAAGACGTCGCTCCACCAATCCACCAACACGTCGCTCCACCAATCCACCAAAACGTCGCTCCACCAATCCACCAAAACGTCGCTCCACCAATCCACCAAAACGTCGCTCCACCAATCCACCAAAACGTCGCTCCACCAATCCACCAAAACATCGCTCCACCAATCCACCAAAACATCGCTCAACCAATCCACCAAAACGTCGCTCAACCAATCCACCAAAACGTCGCTCCACCAATCCACCAAAACATCGCTCCACCAATCCACCAAAACATCGCTCCACCAATCCACCAAAACGTCGCTCCACCAATCCACCAAAACATCGCTAAACCAATCCACCAAAACATCGCTCCACCAATCCACCAAAACATCGCTCCACCAATCCACCAAAACATCGCTCCACCAATCCACCAAAACATCGCTCCCCCAATCCACCAAAACGTCGCTCCACCAATCCACCAAAACATCGCTCAACCAATCCACCAAAACGTCGCTCCACCAATCCACCAAAACATCGCTCCACCAATCCACCAAAACATCGCTCAACCAATCCACCAAAACGTCGCTCCATCAATCCACCAAAACATCGCTCCACCAATCCACCAAAACATCGCTCCACCAATCCACCAAAACGTTGCTCCACCAATCCACCAAAACATCGCTAAACCAATCCACCAAAACATCGCTCCACCAATCCACCAAAACATCGCTCCACCAATCCACCAAAACATCGCTCCACCAATCCACCAAAACATCGCTCCACCAATCCACCAAAACATCGCTCCACCAATCCACCAAAAACATCGCTCCACCAATCCACCAAAAACATCGCTCCACCAATCCACCAAAAACATCGCTCCACCAATCCACCAAAACGTCGCCCAACCAATCCACCAAAACGTCGCTCCACCAATCCACCAAAACGTCGTTCCACCAATCCACCAAACGTCGCACGATGAATCCACCGGATACGCTTGAGAAAACAAAACTCAGGACGACCACTGGTACTACCTACTTGTCGGCTGGTTCTCTTAACGTCGGCTGTGTGCAGTCCTGATCAAACAAGTAGCTAGTTTACATCGGTTGCCTAGCAACTCATTTTTACGAGGCTGTGTAAAAAATGATAATGTTAAATCTATTATACCTTAGTCATGGTTAATCCTGCAGGGCTGGTTATGGCTGCTAGGGTGGTTATGGTTGTTAGCTTGTTATGGCTGTTATGATGGTTATGGCTTGGTTGATTATACTATAAGGTTCGTTATGCTGCAATGTTGGTTATGGATGTTGGGATGTATTTGGCTTTTAGGCTGGTTATGGCTGCTGGGATGTGTTGCTGTTGGGCTGGTTATGGCTGCTGGGATGTGTTGCTGTTGGGATGGTTATGGCTGCTGGGATGTGTTGCTGTTGGGCTGGTTATGGCTGCTGGGATGTGTTGCTGTTGGGATGGTTATGGCTGCTGGGATGTGTTGCTGTTGGGATGGTTATATCTGGTTATGGCTGCTAGGATGCTTATGGCTGTTAGGATGATTATGGCTGCAATTCCAATCTATAGCTGCGTGGCTTACCTATGGCTGGATACATAGGCTTATGAGGGATTGCAACGTGTTGAGGGGGGCGGGGGGGGGGGGGGGCGAAGGGGGTTGTATAGCCCTACACAAATTTGAAAAAAATAACTAGATCTATATTTCCAAACACTAGAACTGCCAAAAGCAATGATTCCCATGCAACTTAAAAAACCAGTCTAATATAGCTCATCAGATAAGGCAACACATTTTCACGGGGATCACGTCCAACTACAGCCACCATTGGTGTCACTTTATCTGCCCAGCCACCGTCACATGACCGGAAGATCACGTGACTAACAGAGGTTCAAATTTTTTGTTTGTTCAAGTCTCGCGAGTTTAACGCTGGCCACAAACGAGATTTTCAGCGATTTGCGGACGTAGAGCAGACGGCCATGATACAGTCACGTGTCACGGTTGAGCAGACGGCCATGATACAGTCACGTGTCACGGTTGAGCAGACGACGCGTCAGCGCTAACAAGGGGGGACACAATCTTTTTATGGGAGATAATTATTTTTTATTACCAATTACTACCACACTAAAAAAAAAGGTAAAAATTGTAGTTTTCTTGTTTCTCTATATAAAAACTTTTAAAAAATAATTTTTTTTTTAAATTGAAGATATGAAAATAATTAGGTTAGCGATTAGAGTTAGTGTGTGGCAGTTACCTAGATTAGTCCGCTGCAGGTCCAATAAATTAGTCTGCCGTGTATGATTATACAAACGTGAATATTGTATGGAATAAATGCAGCGAAAAGATATCAGTCCTTTCATTGAGCAGTTAATGAAATTAAACAGGAGATTAAAACACTCGCTCTCCCCACACACCACACACACACAAGCCCACACATGATCATTATTTAGATAAGTGGGGGGAAACTAGAAACTAATCCTTGTTGAAATGAGGAGAGATCTTGAGCTAAATAAGTACCGTCATTGTGTCATTGATTCGGTGCTGTCGCTATACACCAGTTTACAATGATTTGAAGATCACAAAATTTTGTTAGGATTATATAATGTGGTTGTGTTGTGTTGGTAGTAGAGGTACCTATATAAAGTGTGATTTTGTTAAGTGAACTGTCTTTACCAATTATTTGGTAATAATTTTTTTTTTTGTATTGTTGAGCAGAGTTTCTTCCAGGCATCTCTTCCGGGGAGGGGGGGGGGGGGCGCCGAAGAAAGTCTACCGCCCCCCCCCCCCCCCCAACGAAACACAATTTATATAGAAAATATTTACTTTTAACAGTGCCCCCCCCCTTCCCAAAGAAAGTCTACCGCCCCCCCCCCAAAAAAAAAATTCAGGTGCCCCCCCCCCGGAGAAAAAAGTCTGGAAGAAACACTGTTGTTGAGTAAGTAATAAGTTTAGACGACAACAGGTTTGTTGTAGATAAAGGTGCTGTGTATAGAAGTGTGGTGTGTATTGAGGTGTGGTGTGTACGGTGGTGTGGTGTGTATTGAGGTGTGGTGTGTACAGAGGTATGGTATATATACATAGATGTAGTGTGTATAGAGACCACTACTGAACACTACTGATAACCTGACTACTACTGACAATTACTGACCACCAAGTCTGAAAGAATATCCATGTTTACTTCCTCTTTAGATACGCCTAGCTCTCACTCACGGGTGGATTGGCCCACCGGTCTACGGGGCAAAATCCCGGTGGCCCCCTAGGAAGAAATCTTGGTGGGCCCCCAGTAACTGTGCTGTAGTATTCCTATTACAGTAATTTTTATTTTTAAATTGTTGATATTTTACCAAGGTGTAAAATCAGGCTTTAAAGAACATCAAATGCACAATGAAAATTTCAATCTGAAGTTGGGGACCCCCTTTTTAAAATTTCCCGGACCTCTTGGACACAGACGCCCCCGCACACCCAACATGGATTGGAGTAACAACCACGTGACCGAACAGGACCAATCCAACCAATAGAAAACCAACGGGGGGGGGGGGAGGGCGGATGACGTAGCCAGCGAGTTAGTCGCGGATTACTCTTTGATGTATTTATAAGCCGAGGATTTAGTACACATGAATATTTTCTACCGGAAGATTCGACCCAGCATGCAACGCGACACTCCGGCCAGGGGCGGGCTGTAGGTCAACCCCCTTAAGGTGTTTACGTTTTGGCCAATCAATTATGTGCCAGCGTCCCGGGGGGTCGGGGCTGGCATTGTTAATAGAAGCACATCGGGAAAGAATAGCTTTTAAATTAGATTGTTTTGAGCGATTCGTGAGGGTCGGTTTTTGCCTTTGGATTCACTCCAAAATAGTTAGGTATGTAATAAGAATAAGCGAAATTCATAAACCCCTTGGGTTGTTGAGGTGGGGGTTGGGGTGGGGGTGTGTGGATGAAAGAAATGGGAGTTGACGTGGCCAAACAGAGGTGTCTTAGGGACTGCTGAAGCTATTTAGGAGAAATATAAAAGCAATTTATGCATCAATGTTGTTTTTTTTTATTAAAGAAAAGAGAATTTACTGAAGAGGAGGATGGGGGCTTCTAAAGATGAGGGGGAGGGTCTATTGAGGAGGAGGGTCTATTGAGGAGGAGGGTCTATTGAGGAGGAGGGTCTATTGAGGAGGAGGGGAAGGGTCTATTGAAGAGGAAGGTCTATTGAAGAGGATGGAGAGAGTCTATTGAGGAGGAGAGTGAGGGTCTATTAAAGATGAGGGGAGGGTCTATTGAAGAGGATGGACAGGGTCTATTGAGGAGGAGAGTGAGGGTCTATTAAAGAGGAGGGGGAGGGTCTATTGAAGAGGAGGGTCTATTGAAGAGGAGGGAGAGGGTCTAATGGAGAGGAAGTTCAGGAAATGTGAAAGAATGAACTAAACGTAATGTGAGTACCCCGGGTGCTTATTTATAGTTCATATTTGTTTCGTTTGGGCTAATTACTTTTAGCTTATATTGATCCACTTTTTTATTAGATCAGGGACACACAACCCAGCCTAACCGTTAATGCCTTGTCTATACAATTAAATACAGGAAAAAAAATATATTCACCCGCTGCTATACAGTATGAATTATGTTTCTATTTTTTCCTATTGATAATATAGTGTGTAAAATAGGCATAGAAATCGTGTAACGAATTTTTTTTTTATTCTATACTTAGACTTACACTGTGCTGATTCATTGTTCTTCACAGTCTAAACTTAATTATATATTTATAAACTTTATAAGCAGCGGTAACAGTATTACTATAATAATCGACTTCTATTCCGACACATTGTACACTTTTGTACACACGAACTTTACCCATTGTAGAAATTCGAATAGAAATATTGTTTTAAAATGTGTGCTTTCCGGCACATCTTGCCTATCTTGTCAGCATAAGGTTTTGTTGTTGTTGTTTTAAAACTATTTTACAGGTTTACCACACAAAATGGAGTTCCACCCTTCCCACCCCTAACAAACACACCCACCCACCGTGCCCACCCCTTAAACACACCCAGGCACTCGCCCCCTCCCCCTACTAAACACACCTACCCACCCTCACCACAATTTCCTAAACACACCCACCCATCGTCAACACCACTCACAAACACCCCCACGCTCCACCCCACACCCGCTGTGTCTGAAGACAACTAGCCTGCATAAGCGCGGGGGCGCATAAGACCGGAACATTGGCCGGCCTTCACTATTTGCCCACACCGGTCAACGGATGCCGGAAAAAAAACGCCGGTCATCTTTACAGAGAGAGGGAGAGGTCTGGCCTCAAAACTCGATTAACAAGTGTCAACTGGCCAGTTTTCATCACACGGGAGTCACGTGATGGGTCACACAAAGCAGACGGCGTTTGCGCAACAAACTTGCGCACTGATATAAAAAGAAACGGAGGATCGGCGTTTGACTTTTGCTGTAAAGTCTGACCGTAATGACAGAGCAGGACCTAGGTATAAGACTTTAGGGAAGTCAGAAAAAGTCATTTCGTTAGTTGACTTTGTAGCTTAGCTTTTCTTTCATTCAGACATAGATGGTAAAGGTACTTACTGATAAGCCAGGAACCGGTATACAAGGCTTCTTCTTCGTTCTTAATTTTAGTATTGGAATAGATCCCCCTCCAACACATTTTAAGTATACGCGTCAACTGCTCGTTGAGGACACTGAGTCCGATTTCAGCCTGCTTTTATTTTTATTTATTTTTTGGATTTGCTTTCATAGCCTTTGTCCAACCAAGAACAAAGTAGGTGTTTGATTTAGGAGTTGTCTCTCCTAGAAGAGTGGCTGTCCGAGGGTTCGAACTCGAGACTTATCGGATTAGCAACCATAAGCTTTACCGACTCGACCACGCCGAACCCTGTAAACAAGGTTAATCTTTGTAGTCTAACTATAGCTTAAGACCAAGTCTAGCCCACCCCTAACACGAATTATGACATTTGTTTTATTGCCCTTAAACTTCACAACAAGCATAACACCGCGTTTACACTTGCGACATGTATACTATACATGGGATTAGACATGTATAGTATACATGTCACAAGTGTAAACGCAGTGTAATGCAAAGCTCAACAGCAATGCCTTTAGATTAAAACTTTACGAAACCGTATTCCCTTGTCAGCGTTTTCGTGAGTAAGTAATGATGACCTCTTTCTGTAACATTAAATGACTACTCACTCATGCAACATATTCAAGCACAACACGACATGTTACTCAAATCGTCTTTTTGCTTTGCTTTGTGCAAAGGCGGATCCAACCGGGGTGAAGCGGGTAAGACACCCCCCCCCCCCCATTCATATTTAATTACTGCATTTAAAAAACCACCACTATGACAACCAAATACCACCAAATAAAAAAAAATCATCGCCTTACAATCTAATCGAATTATTCCATGTGTTTAGCTACCCACTCCATTTTCAAATTTCCCCCCCCCCCCCTCCCCATTTTACCCACCGTTCTCGCCCCCAAACAAATCACCTAGTGACCAACACGACCAACCCAACCTTGAAATTACACCCCCACAACACAAAATTAGTCGTTTTAACCCACTAGGCGCTGAAACAACTTAACCCGTGTTTCCCCAGTCCTTTGTTCAGCGAGCAATGCCTATAACATGGCGCAGGACACGCCCGGGGCGGCGAGACAACGCCCTGCGTACGAAAAGACACCAATTTACTTCCGGTAATGAGAGCGACTGCTTGTTCTATGCTGTGGGTCTTATTTCTAATCATCCCATCCCGACCCCCGGGCTGGCTAAGCCTTATTCCTTTCTGTCTCGGAATTTCTTTCCTTGAAATAACATGCCGCCCCCCCCCCCCCCCTCCATATAGTTCCATCTTTCCCTCTACACTTTATAACTAATGGAATCCGTTGCAGAACTCGCGCTATGAATTCACGTGAGGTACTCATACAAAGACATGGACAAACAAATTCACGCGCATCGTTTGCCGGGGTTATTGTTCGTTAATCGAATCGCCATTGTCTTCAGCGCGTCGGCCGGCGCTAGACGCATGCGCGGTTAAACGAGAAAATAAACCAATCAAATCGCGTGTTACAAGACCGGTGAATATTAATTAATACGATCCAATAGAATTGTTTTGACGCGCGGGAGATACGTAAAAAATATTTTGAGTGGGTGTCAAAAATGTATTAATTACTACACGTTTTGCTCAATTAGACCCACGAATAAAAAATATCTAGAAAAATATTTGATAACACTACACCGCCATTAAGCTTGTGACAAATATTTCGCTGTATGTAAATATGTATTAGCTGTATTGACGCCAATTTAGCGTTTGTTAATATTTAAACAGGAAATCGATATATATATATATATATATATATATATATATATATATATATATATATATATATATATATATATATATATATATATATAAATATATATATATATATATATAAATAAATATATATATATATATATAAATAAATATATAAATAAATAAATAAATAAATAAATATATATATATATATATATATATATATATATATATATATATATATATATATATATATATATATATATATATATATATATATAAATATATAAATAAATAAATAAAAATATATATATATATATATTTATATATATATATATATATATATATATATATATATATATATATATATATATATATATATATATATATATATATATATATATATATATATATATATATATATATATATATATACCCCTACCCCAACGACTACTTCCAGGTTTAGTGTCAGTGTCATGACTAACGTTTGGATTACAGCCAAGTTTAGAGTTGCGTTAGCGATACTAGTCAAGAAATAATCGAACACCCGCTGCTGACGTTTTTGATAAGTACGACGCACGGAATAAAATATTACCCCCCCCCCCCCCCTGCTCCCCCCTCTCTGGATGTAACGCAGTTTGAGCAGACGGCAAACGGCCGAGTTAACCGGCAGATAACCGGATTAGGGGGCGTGAACAAGCAGTCATTTATCAAAGCCGGGACCAACCGGAAACTTCCGGCCCAGGTTGCGCTCTCATAATTCGGGTTAGCGAGACAGACGTAATCTCGTTCAAGTCTCGTCTGTAATCTCGGCGGCTCTCGTTAGTTGCTGCAGACAATCTGTCAGATACCAAGAAAAACGGTTCGTCTTGACCTTCCGGGGTCACTGTCAAGGTCAACGAGTAAAGTTACTTGGGAGTGGCAGGTCCCCAATACTAACAGCAAACATCCAAAAATTCAGAAGAAAAAGAAATATCACACACAAAAAATACTAAATCACACATAAAACATACAAAATCACACATCAAACATAAAAAATCACACATTAAACAAAAAAAAAAACACATCAAACATAAAAAAACACATCAAAATGAATTACTATAGATCAAAATACTATACATATGGTTTTGTTAGCTTGGGTTTATTTGGTTCTCGGTTTTCGTCGGTTTCCCCGGATATCGTGGTTATGATGAAAAAGCGAGTTTGGGATTTTAAACTTTATAATTTCGATTCTTAAACATTATAACTACTATCTAAATAGTATTTAATTATTTTTTAAGTATCGTATCCGAACTTTTTTTTTTTTTTTTTTTTTGAAAAAAATAATTTGATATGAAAATAAATTGTTTAGATGTTCCATCGCTTTCCCATTTCGCCAATAGTTTTAGAGAGTGTAGTGTCGACGAAAACAGAGGTTTCACTGCACATAGCTGAATCAGCAACTAACCCGAAACAACCATCAAACATATTTTAATCTTCTTCTTCGTTCTTAATTTTTGAATATGGTGGAGGATTCAGACAACAAGTCCAACTTCGTGGACAAACCGGACTGTGGTTTCCAGTTTGTCAGGTGTCCCATATAATTTTTCCCTGAGTGGGGTGGGCTGGGGCCAGTGTCTGCCTCTTGCCTGGCTATACAGAGTACAATCCTGGAGTACGTGCTCCGTGTTTTCCGGGGCCTTGCCACAAGGGCACATTTCGCTACACCCAACCTTCAGTTTTTTGTGCATGTGTTGATTTAGTCTGTTGTGGCCTGTTCTGAGTCGAAAGATTATGTATTGTTGTTTTCGTGTTAAATTGTAATAGCCGTCGTCTTTAATGTAATGAGGGTGTGTGACAGACCACATTTGCGTTTGTTTGTTTTTAATTATTCTTTTTATTTCTTTTGGGTGTAGCGAAATTCCTGTTGTGGTTTCTTTCCCCCAATTTTTGCCAGCTGGTCTGCGATCTCGTTACCCTGGATCTGACAGTGGCCCGGGATCCACTGCAGCACAATTCTGCTGCAGGTATTTTTTAGCCTCTCTAGTGCTGTCATAAGTGTTTGAATATAGGACTCCAGATTTTGTAGGGATTGCAGGACTGATTTGGCATCTGTAAGAAATAAAATCTGACTATTCGGTGATTCAGGGTGTTCTGACAGGAGGTTTGCTGCGTGTTCTAAAGCTTCTTTTTCTGCCCTAAAATTGTCGGATAGGCTGCCTGTGGCTATTGCCTTTTCCAGGCTTTCTCCGCTTGGCCATTCAATAAGGATGCCAGCCCCGCCGTTTTTTGTGGCATCTTCAGCTGAGCCATCTGTGAAAACTCTAATCCAGGTGTTGCTGGGGTACTGATCCTTAATGTGTTTATTTGTTATTTTCTTAAGTTCTTCTAGATCATAGTCAGATTTTTTTCTATGGTGTCTATTAAGTCAATAATGGTTAAGTGACAGTGGGAGATCCAAGGCGGGGAGAGGTTTTGAGTTTTTATTGCTTCAGGAATGATATTTTCGATTTCATATTTCTTTTTCAGATTCTTTGCTTCTTTGATGAAACTTGTTCTTTGTAGTCTGGTTGATGGACTGGGTTTCTGGAGTTTTTGTTTTAGGTTATGGTTTTCCAGTGCCTCTAGCTTTGTGTATTGAGTGAGGATTTTTGATTCTCTTCTTTCTTCTAGTGAGCTAAGAGCGGCTATTTCCTCCATAGCTTTTATAGGTGTTGTTTTCATGCCTCCTGTCATAATTCTCAATCCAATGTTCTGAACTTTGTCAATTTTGCTAATATTTGTTTTTGCTGCTGAGCCCCAAGCCGAAGCACCATATTCTAACGTAGGTCTCACATAGCTGGTGTAGGTTTTTTTCAGGATGTGGTGATTTGCTCCCCAGTCTGTTCCTGCCAGTTTCCTCATTAGATTAAGTCTTTTGATCCCATTACTTTGTGTGTTTTCTATTTGTTTTCTCCAGGTAAGTCGAGTGTCAAAAGTGACTCCTAGGTATTTGGGGTGGTCATTTTTTTCTAGCTCTTGGTTTTCTAGGGTAAGTTTCATTTTTTGATGTTTAGTTGATAAGGTGAAGATTGAATAAGTTGTTTTCTTGGTATTGATGGATAAGCCCCAGTTTTTGGTCCATTTGCCGAGCTTGTCAAGTGTTTCTTGAAGACGAAATTTTGAGGTACCAATATATTCCTCTGTGCTGATTAGTGAAAGGTCGTCTGCAAACATGCTTCTTTTTACTCTCCTTGGGATGTTTTCATTTAAGGCATTTATATAAATGAGGAAGAGAGTAGGAGACAAGACTCCTCCTTGAGGGACTCCATTTTTTATAGTTACTGTGTGACTTCTTTTTCCTTGCATGGAGACTGATGCTTTTCGGTTGCTTAGGTAACCTTTTATCCAGTTTAGCATGTTATGAGATACTTGATGGTTTATTAGCTTTAGAATTAAGCCTTGCTCCCAAACCTTGTCAAAGGCTTTTTCAAAGTCGACCCACACTATTGAGGTTGGTTTTTTTTTCTTGAAAGCCATCTTCTATTTCCTGAGAAATGAAGGTGATTTGGTCTTCAGTAGATCTGCACTTCCTGAAGCCTGCCTGTTCGTCTGCTAGTAGATTGTTCGATTCTAGAAACCAGGTCAGTCTGTTGTTTACTACTCTTTCCATCAGTTTACAAACGCAGCTTGTTAAACTTATTGGGCGATAGCTATCGACTTTGTTCCTGGGTTTTCCTATTTTTAGAACAGGTATCATGATTGCTTTTTTCCAAATATTTGGGATTTTCCCAGATTTCCAGCTTGCATTAAATATTTGGAGCAGTTTTTTCTTAGCATTGGGGCCCAGGTGCATGAGCATATCATTTGAGATTTTGTCAGGGCCTGGAGCTTGCTTAAGTTTGAGGAGCTTCATTGCTTCTCCGAGCTCCTTCTTGCTAATTCGAGCTACCATTCCAGTGGAGGAGGGGGGAGAGACTTTCTGTAGTTTTTCTTTAACTTCAGTTTGATTTTTAACCTCTTCTACTCTTTGGTGGCTGATATTTATTTGTCCCACTTTGCTGAAGTGGGTTATAAATTCTTTTGCTGCATCCTTTTCTGTTTTGATCGTGTTTTCAATGTCGATGACCATGGGAGTAGCTCTGTTTTCTTCTTGGTTTAGCCTTTTTGCAATACTCCATAGTTTATGACCATCTCTATCTACATTGAGGTGTTCTGTTTTTTCTTGCCAGCTTTTCCTCAATGCAGTTAGATACTTTTTTCTAAAAACTGCGTTTGCTGATTTTAATTTTATGTTATTTTCTACTGTGGGATTTTCTTCAACAATGTTTCTAGCATCAATTGTCTCGTCATGGAGTATCTGGAGGTCTGGAGTCCAGTTTGGGGTGTAATTTTTCCTTGCTCCCCTTGGAATAGATTTTTTGGCTGCTAACAGAACTGCTTTTGAGAAGGCTGTGTATGACTTGTTCACCTGTTTGGTTTTACAGTTGATTGGTCTTGTGTAGGAGTCTGTGAGGGAAGAGAAGAGCTCCCAATTAGCTTTTTTGTAGTTCCATCTAGGGCGGGGGTAGGCTTCAATTGGCCTGTTTGATGTTTCTATCTGGATCAGGATTGGTCGGTGGTCGCTAGTGGCTAGTTGATCTGCAACTTCTCTTTTGCATTTTTTGGATATTCCATTAGTAGCAAAAGCTAGGTCGGGGGTAGACGTGGTTAACCAAGACCTTGAGTAAAAAGTTGGTTTGTCATCAGGTTTATTTAGAAGGATGAGCCTATTTTCTGCTTGCCATTCTTCAATTTCCTCTCCTTTAGCATTGAGGTCAGGGTAACCCCAGCTCTGGGAGTGGCTGTTCATGTCTCCCACAACCAGGCACTCTTCGCTGTTTGGCAGGGAGATGCGGTCCAGTTCCAGGTCCTTATCAGGAGGACAGTAGCAATTGAAGATATTTAGGTTTCCTTCTGCAAGTATGAGTTTGGTGCCCATTATCTCAGATGCTGTTGAGTTTGGTATAACGATATCTGTTGTTGGAATGTCATTTTTTATGAGAATGAGGATACCTCCTTTAGGTCTGTTTTCCCTGTCCTGCCTTATGCAGGTGTATCCTCTAATAGAGAAGCGAAGATTGTTGTTGAGGTGAGTTTCTTGAATACAAGCAACGTCTACTTTATTTTCATGTAGGAATATTTTTAAGGCTTCCTTTTTTTTATGAACTCCCTCTGCATTCCACTGCAGGATAACAAGTAATTTGTTGTTTTCCTCACAACCATCAAACATATTTTAATGATGAGCACTAATTTCAGAAAATGCATTAGGTCTAACAGCTTTTACTCTACTAACGGAGGTGGAGCTGTGTGGTCGAACAGCAGACCACACGAATACTAACACGATGTGCGTATGTTCAATAACTGGTAGAGTGGTAGAGCATACGACTAACTCCAAAGTATCTAATCAGGGTTCAAGTCTATAAGCGTCCCTGAGCCCATCCAGCTCTGATGGGTACCTGAATCACGTTAGGGAAAGTAAAGTTTGGTTGGGCATAGTGCTGACCACACTATCCCTTCATATGCCAGGTCACAGAAACAAGTGAACTTTACTTCACTTGTCCTATAGACCGTCAGACAGAGGCGTAGCGACCCTTCCCGGCGCCCGGGGAAAATTTTTGTTCGATTTGCACCCCCCCCCCTACCTCAAGATTTTGATTCGCACCCACCCCCCCCCCCCCTCAAACTTTCGATTTGCACCCCCCACCCCCTCAAACTTTCGATTTGCACCCCCCTCAACCTTTCAATTTATTTTTCCAACCCATTTTGGCGCCCCCTAAGGTCGGCGCCCGGGGACATATGTCCCCCCCCCCCGCCCCCGCTACGCTACTGCCGTCAGGTATAAAAAGGGTATGAAAGTAATAACTGTGTTGACTCAACTTTGATGTTTACCAAACCATATTAAGATGCGATCTTTTCATACCTTTGCAACAGAAACAGTTGTTACGTTCGGGTTGGTTTCAGATGAACAACAACTCTTCGCTACTTTTATTCCGTCTCAAATACCCCCTACAATCGTTCACTCGCCCTTTTATACCCGCATTCGACCTTGGGATTACAATACATAAACATATAAGGGTAACTACACAGTAGGGTGAACTCCACTCACGCACGCACTCTCCCCTAGTTCTAGACTATTCTAACCTATTCTAATCTGACCTACAACTGACCCGTAACAACAGATGAGCTCTACATTACCTACAATTCTGATTGAGAATATGTGAACTATTTTTTCAAAACAAATCTCCCCCCTCCCCATCCCCCTTCCTCCCAGTCTTTGGAATACTATGAGTATAAAATATTTTAGGTCCACTCCATGAAGATATTGTACTATTCCATCTATTCTTTCCCCCATCGGGATAGTTGTATTAACATAATTGAAACAGTTTCTGTCACCGTGATATATCTTTGAAAATATAAAACAGGACGCTTAATTAACCTAATTTAAGATACTGCTATGTCTCACTAGGTAATGAGGGGGTGTTGATAAATAAACAGGAAGGGTGGGTCTAAAAATAAAATTAGAAGGCGATCGAAATTCAGATTGTTGGTACATTCCGTTAGAACGAACAGTGCATCACATGTATGGCAATTTTCCCTCTATTATCACAACATTTGGGGATATTGTGGCCTAGCGGTAGAGAGTTAGACTGCTAACCCGAAAGTCTCAAGTTCGAATTCGGGTTCGAGTAAGTAGACCGTCCCTGAGTTAACTCAACTCTGATGGGTACCTAACTCACGTTAGGGAAAGTAAAGGCGGCTGCAGTGTTGACCACACTATCCATTCATATGCCGAGGTCACCGAAACAGGTGAACTCTACTTGTGTTTCGCGCATGAACGGGAAAAGATGATGATCACACCATCTCTCTACCTTAAATATAGCATCAACATCGCAGAACATCAAACAGTCAATTGTTCTTATAATACGACTACAGGACAACCTGTCATCTAGATAAGTTTGGAGATATTTCGCTTGGCATCCCTATTTACAGAGTTTAGGTTTATAGTAAGTTTTTGTTTTTCTCCTTGAGTTAAGACGTTCTCTATGTGTTGTCTGAGATATGAAGTAGTCGGTTTTGTCTCTGAGCTAAGTTCTCAGTCTTTTGAGCTAAGTTCTCAGTCTTGTCTCTGAGCTAAGTTCTCAGTCTTGTCTCTGAGATAAGCTCTCAGTCTTGTCTCTGAGCTAAGTTCTCAACTTTGTCTCTGAGCTAAGTTCTCAGTCTTGTCTCTGAGCTAAGACGAAGAATGTGGGTGTAAATAAATAAGACGGGGTGCATCTTGAAAGAGGACACAAACGCCCGTCCCCTGGGGGACGTGGGGGGGATCATCCGGTGCCAGAAAAGAGCTGGTGTTGGCTATGTGCGGCGTCTGGGGATCCCCACACATCCCCACACAGCCCCCCACAATCACACACACACGATTGTTTACGATATAACACACGTGTCCACCACCCCCGCAATAGAAAGTTTCTACTCGTTTTCTTTTCCAGAGTTCTAGACATTTATCGTCTTAAGGGATGGTTTAATGAAGGTCAAGAAATTTGACAAATTAAGGAGGGGTTTAATTAAATGAAGCCAACCAGTACACTAGACACAACCCCTATCCCCACCACCCCAACCCCATCAATTCTATCCTTATTTCATTTGTTCACCAAAAAATAAATAAATCCCGCAACATTCATTCTACCAGACACCGAACACCATCCCTTCTGCCTACCACAGAACACCTGCCACCCACTCACCTTCTACAGCTCTACCGCCCCACCCATCCACTCATAGACACCCCCCCCCGCCATCTTTTTAAACTCACATCCCCCAACATACACCCCTACCGTAATTAAACCTTAACCCCATTGAACTGACCACCCCACCACACCCCACACACCCTAATTTTCATCGACCCTTAGCCCCATTGAACTGTCCACACCCCATATACACCCCAACATTTCATCCACCCCCCACCCCCATTGACTTGACCACCCCACCCCCACACACCCAAATTTTCATCCACCCTCACCTCCATTGAACTGACCACACCCCATATACACCCCAACTTTTCATCTAACCCCCACCCCCATTGCACTGACCCCCCCCCCCCCACACGCACCCTAATTTTCATCAACCTTTACCCCATTGAACTGACCACCCCACACCTCTCCACTCTAACATCCCCACCGTGTCTTTTCCATATCTGCTTTCTTCACTCACCCACCTAACCCCCCTACCCCCACCCCTCAACCCCTCTACTCACCTTCCCCTAACCCACCCATGTACTAAATTTGACGCCATCACCATTAGCCTGACCATTCAGCTGATTTTAATACAACAAAAGATGGTGGGGAAGGATAAATTTGTTTTCCAATACCATCAACACAGAAAAAAATAATCTATTCTCAATTTCTATAACATAATAAAAGCCCATTAAATATTAGAAAATTGCTACATTATAGCGGACTCGAGAGGGCTTTTATATCAATTTGGGGACGTCGGGCTTGAGTGTAGGGGCGGGGGTGGGGAGTGGGGGGGCTGTATTAGGGGAGGGTAAATGTTTTGTTTAGATGAGTGGGTAGATGAACCCAAGGGGACATTAGAGCTTGCAAGTTAGATAGGAGGGGTAGTGGCATTCGGTCCCTGAGGAAAACAGTGAATTTAAAAATATACAGAATCCATAATTATATATATATATATATATATATATATATATATATATATATATATATATATATATATATATATATATATATATATATATATATGCTGTTCCCATTACTGGAAAAATAAACACCCGCGTTCGTTGATGAATGGAGGAATTTTCTCATAAATTCCTCCTGGTTCCGTGTGAGAGACAATGAATTTGTTTGTAATTTACATTAGGTTTTTTTTTAATAATATCATAGACTTATTAATTGTGATGATTCTTTATTTTGTTTTTCACAACATACACATTTTCACAACTTTAACACCCCCCCCCCATCTACTCCCCTCTACCCCCCCCCCCCCCCCCCATCGGAATTTTCTATAGCAAGTTCAATAACAGAATCAGGAACACAAAAAAGGAAAAAAAAGCAGCACTTAGATAAGCAACTACAGTCTATGGCGCTAAAACTAGGTCGTTGCCGTTATACTTACAAATTACAAGCTGAATTTCTGTCTTTCTAAAAAAAAAAAAGTAGACTTTCTCAGCAACAACATTGTTTGCTGTTTTCACAAATAACTAAATAAAAATATTGATTCATAGTGTAAAGTGTTAGTTCGTGGTAATTTTGTAGAAAATTTTCTAAAAATTATCTTGCGATATTTTCGAATTATCAAAATGGATGTTTTGGGTAAGATTGGAAAAAAAAGGGGGGGGGAGGAGGTGTGGATTGAGGTTGGAATGAGGAGATACCGGATAATGCAAGCTATCACGCTGAAGATCTGAGGATAAAATCAATCAATGATGCACTCACATAATCGATGTGGGAGACGTATGTCATCCTTTGTTGTCAGATGTTTCATCGCTGGGGACCTTGATCAGTGCATGACCTAACGAGAGACCTTCGTTAGTGCATGACCTAAGAGAGACATTGGTCAATGCATGACTTAACTAGAGACCTTCGTAAGTGCAGGACCTACGATATACCTTGGGTATTGCATGTCCTAAACAAATGACCGTTACTAGATGACCTAACGAAAGACCTAGGTAAGTGCATGACATAACGAGAGACCTCATCGAGAACCCACTTTAAGGCCATGACCTAACATAACATTTGAGTTTTCCTATATTAACAGGATGTGATGATCTTCATGACGTGCTTGTTTTTTTATTAAGACCTTAAGATGATATAATTGACCTCTTAAGACCTTCCAAGAAGTATCCGCTGACGGCCAAAGACCTTACTCCGAAGTCCAATATTTATGTCACCTAAAATGTTATCTTTTACCTTGCTTTACTCACCATGAAAACAAAGCCTCTACCCTCCCTCCCCCAACCCAACTCTCTAAAAACGTAACTCCGGCCTGACCGCGCCTAACAGAGTTATCACGCCTTGTGCCCCTAGTTTTACCGTCCAAGAAATGTCCACAATTTGTCCACAAATTGTCCCCTCTCCCGGGCCGCTCCAAAATGTCCGCGTGATTTCAAGCGTGCACTCCATTTGTCGAGATATTTTTGTTCTGTGTGGCGCGCTTAGGATTTTCGTCCAATAGGCCTAGGCTGACTAAAACATTTGCTCACCCTGGCCAGTGCTCAGGGTGCATCTTATCCACCCCCACACCCCCAGAAGACAGTCGTCTTCAAAACAAACGCGGCGTCTATAACTACTAGAGTTGTTGATTGAAATGTTTACTAATATATATTACATTTTTATATTTGATACAAGCTTTAATGATACTTTTTTCTATTATGTTCTAACCATATTATAAATTTTCTAATTAAAATATCATCCTTTTCCAGAATATGAAGACATTTACTAGCGGAAGACTAATAGATTATTTTTGTCGGCCAAAAAATAATAAAAATAAATTAGTTTAAACTGGATTTTAACTGAAATATTAAAAGCAATGAATTAGCTTGGGCCTTCAATAAAGTGTTTTGTTATTATTATTTTTGTTTCGAAATCGCAGGATCGCACAACATGTACTCTAGTTCACGATGTGCGGGCTATTTTTAAATGTAGATTACGTTTTATGGGACCCGTAGTCAAACTGTAATAACTTTGTAAAAAACTCAGATGATTCTGAATAACGATGGCATTAAACTTTTAATAACCCTGCAAAATTTTGATGACTTTGTAAATATTGAAAGCTCTGTCAATGTTATAATGTATGACTTTTGTTGATCTTACAAAATTGTGATGTTTCGGTAAATATTGAAAGCTCTGTCAATTTTATACTGTCTAACTTTGTCGACCTTAGAAGTTGTCATGGTTCTTTATATCTGAACGTTCAGTCAATGTTATACTCTGTTAATGTTATACAACGTCAAACAACATTGTGACGCTCTTTCAAATTTATAATGAAAAACTTTACATGACCTTACAAACTATGATGGTTCTTTCAATCTAAACGCTCTGAAAATGTTTTCCTGTCTCAGTCAAAATTTGATGACCTTACAAAATTGTGACGTTCTGAAAATGTTATACTGTCCCTGTCAAAATTTGATGACCTTACAAAATTGTGACGCTCTGAAAATGTTTTCCTGTCCCTGTCAAAATGTGATGACCTTACAAAATTGTGACGCTCTGAAAATGTTATACTGTCCCTGTCAAAATTTGATGACCTTACAAAATTGTGACGCTCTGAAAATGTTTTCCTGTCCCTGTCAAAATGTGATGACCTTACAAAATTGTGACGCTCTGAAAATGTTATACTGTCCCTAGTTGATGACCTTACAAAATTGTGACGCTCTGAAAATGTTATACTGTCCCTGTCAAAATTTGATGACCTTACAAAATTGTGACGCTCTGAAAATGTTATACTGTCCCTGTCAAAATTTGATGACCTTACAAAATTGTGGACGTCTCTGTCCTACACATGTGCCCTGTTCTCTGAGTCTACGAATGTTCTCACACAACAAGTACCGAGCTATTTTTAACCACTGACCCCGGCGTCACGTGAAACAAAGACTCAAGTGTCACGCAACTGTCGTGATGTCTAACGTGACTGCTCTCGTTCACGTCTGCTAGATAATTGTTCGAATCTTTTAATTAAATTTTAATCACAGCCCAAAAAAAATAATCTAATTAGACAAATATTTCCGCCTAATTTTGAAAAGGTTGAAACAATCACATTTGAATTGTTGCATTAAAAAAACAACCAAATGTTTCAAGGCGAGATCGTTGAAATGTCAGTCGTCATTTGTTTGTGTGAGTGATGTTTTCACGGCTGTTGTTTGTTTTTGTTGCAATTGAAAATAAATTCATGTTTTTAGTAAAGTGTCGTGAGTTTCAACAACAAACAAGGATGGGGGTTGGGGGGAGGGGGTTAGAAGAGAGGAAATGTGAGAGTGTGCAAAATAATTTTATAAAATCCCAAAATATTTGTTGGAAAGGTTCTTCTCTCCTCTTTTTTTAAAAAATACCGGTGGAAAACAAAAAAGCAAAGAGTGGGAAGAGAAGCATTATATACATACATACGTGTACGTAAATAGGGCCTATATATATATATATATATATATATATATATATATATATATATATATAAGGTCTAAATTTATTGTTATATATATATATATATATATATATATATATATATATATATATATATATATATATATATACATGTTTTATCAATCGATTTTATATACATGCGCAGCCCGTACCCCTTTTGTAAACTAAGCAGAGAAGACAAATTTAGGAATTCTCCGTAGAGTGACAAAGCGTATTTCTATACATTACTATACAATATTTTACACGGAAAGTAAAGTGCAGAGGATTAGAAAAGTAAACAGAGGAGTAGAGGTGGGAGGGAGTGGTGGGAAGTGGGGGCAAGGCAAACGTGCGGAAGGAGTGTGAGAACATGTGGGGGGGTATATCGTCTCTAGCTCAGTCTACTCCATGTTTCTCATCCTCTTTCTCCCTCCTTCTCTTACTCTCTCTCTCTCGCCCTCACACCCCCACACACCACACACACCCACATTCAAGCCGAGCTTAATGATCTAATATCGATAACGAGGCCGACCCCCCCCCCCCCTGACCCCCCCCCCCCCCCCCGTGTCACGTGACAACCCCGGACACAAGCCAAATATTTTCCAGGCCGGGTCTTCTAAGTCCCGCCTGACAGCCGACACAACAATAACCCCCCTCGACCCCCCTCGACCCCCTCGACCCCCCTCAACACCCCTCGACCCCTGCTCCACGTCTCGTCGAGTTAATGACCCCCAATCCTTAGCCCCGCCGAAAGCTGATCAGTCGACAGGGTTGCCGCCCTTGGTCATGTTTTAATAACCTTCAGCAGATTCCATTCTTCTGGACACTTTCGGCACCAGCAGACGTCATTGACTAATTAGCAGATGTTGGCAGTTGATGACGTCATTGACTCGTTAGCAAAAGTTGGCAGTTGGTGACGTCATTAACTAATTATTAGAAGTTGGCAGTTGATGTCGTCATTGACTCATTAGCAGAAGTTGGCAGTTGGGGACGTCATTGACTCATTAGCAGAAGTTGGCGGGGGCGTCATTGACTAATTAGTAGAAGTTGGCAGTTGGGGACGTCATTGACTCATTAGCAGAAGTTGGCGGGGGCGTCATTGACTAATTAGTAGAAGTTGGCAGTTGAGGACGTCATTGACTCATTAGCAGAAGTTGGCGGGGGCGTCATTGACTAATTAGTAGAAGTTGGCAATTGATGTCGTCATTGACTAATTAGCAGAATTTGGCAGTTGGGGACGTCATTGACTAATTAGCAGATGTTAGCGGGGGCGTCATGGACTCATTAGCAGAAGTTGGCAGTTGGGGACGTCATTGACTAATTATCAAAAGTTGGCAGTTTGTGACGTCATTGACTAATTAGCAGAAGTTAGAAGTTGGTGAAGTCATTGACTAATTAGCAAAATATGGGGACGTCATTGACTAATTAGCAGAAGTCGGCAGTTCGGGACGTCATTGACTAATTAGCAGAAATTGGCAGTTCGGGGACGTCATTGACTAATTAGCACAAAAGTTGTGGAAACTGAGAAAGCCATTGGCTCATTAACAAAAAAATTTGGCAATTGACAAAGGTGTTAATTAGTAGTAAAATTAATTAAATTTAGGATACCTTTCTGCATACTAGCGTACAGGCCCCCCCCCCCACATTTTGATAAGCACCATGTAAAGCCCCCCCCCCCCCACATTTTGATAAGAAACCATGTACAGCCCCCCCCCCCCCCCCCACACACACACTTGTAAAAAACGTAATTACTATTGTCTAAAGTAGCGCGTTCTCAATTAACTGGCCTCATTAATAATTAACATCGTCGTAAAAATTTTCTTTCGATGTTGTCAAACTTGTTTTTCATTGACCATCTTGTGAGAATCGATTACACTTTATTTTCATTCTTGTTGATAAAAATCGATATTTATTTATTACACGGCCGTAAAACAAGCGAGTGGTTTCTCGCGGTGATCGATTACAAGGGTGTATAATTTAAACGTCTAACCACGCATGGTTCAAGTATCGATCAAGTTTCAAACACGATTACGATTTCTTTTATTTGTTTAATATTTGTACAGCAAAAAATTGTAAGTCTTCGATTACAGGTGTGTGCAAAAAAACGAATCTGATATCATTTTTACTTTCTCGTATATACGAAGTATAGAGAAAGTCTTGTAATCGTGCAAAAAAAACAATAGAGATTTTTTACAAATCTCGACGTTTTACACCTCACTGATACGGAAAAACATAATTTTGCAATCTTGTCCGTATGTCTGTGTGTCTATGTGTGTGTGTGTCTGTATGTAAACACGATAACTTGAGTACCGTTATAGCTAGGTTGATGAAATTTCATATATAAGTATTTTATCAAAATCGTAGATCCGTATCAACTTTTGAGCGATTTCCGATAACCGGAAATGGTACTTTTTCTACTTTGAATTTTTCAAAAGCCTATAACTTGAGTACTATTTCAGATAGATAAATGAAGTTTCACAAGTTAGTAAAAGATCTAATTCTCTACCTTCTATCAAATTTACGCTATTTCCGATTTCTCAAAAAAAAATCTAAATTTAAAAAGTACTAATAATATTGCGCACTATTATGCACATTTTGTTTTGGCGTTCGCTTGGTGCGCAATTCTTTTTTCTACGAGATTCTATTCTATTTTTAAAAGTTTAGGTAATTAAAAATCATGTCTATATTCCGAGTTATATAAGAATATTCGAGAAAGTTTAGGGGAGATCACTCCCGGTTTATTTTATAAAGTGAACAGATAAAAATATGAAGTAAAACAAAAAAAAATAACAAATTAAAAACGGAGAAATTACAAGGTAACAACACATAAATAACATGGTATAACCAATAGCTAGGTGAAAACATGAAAAAAGCAGCGGTCAATCAAATGTAGGTGAGACGGAGTTCGAATCCGTGTTTAAGTTATTCGAGCGTCCCCGAGTCCACTCAGCTCAGATGCGTACCCAGCTCACGTTATAGAAAGTAAAGGCGGCTGGGCATTGTGTTGACCACATAATCCCTTCATAGGCCGAGGTCACAGAAACAGGCGAACTCGACTTCACTTGCCCCATAAACCTGCAGGTTTGAAAACGAACTTTACTTGACTTACAATAAAATGTAGAGTTAAGTCATTCGACATTTGGGTCAATAGAAAGACTATTAACAGTGTGTGTGGGGGGGGGGGACTACAGGGGAAATTCTGATTTAAAAGAAAACAACTAAACAATTACCAATAAACAAAACACGAAATAGATATGTGTAAAAAAACCACAACAGATCTAAGGCAAGAACAACTAAAGTCAAGTTAAAAATCGACGATAAAAACTTACATAAAGACAAACGAATACCGAGGTAAAAATACGCAAGCAGTATCTAAACAAAACGTACCGAATACTAAATGTTAAAACAATACTTCATATTTTGTTCACAGAAGCACATAATCGATATATCTTGTTTAAAGATACCATTAAAAATTATGAGGTGAAATATTTACAAATAATTCCCACAAAACGTGAGTCACATTACTCAAACAATACACGAACTAGGAATTAAAAGCACAACTTGATGTAGACAAATGACACATTTATGTAGAACTAATCAATTTTCAAATCACACATTTAAGTAGAACTAATCTATTTTCAAATGACACATTTAAGTAGAACTAATCTATTTTCAAATGACAAGATTGCTCTCTGTTAGCACGACCATAGGAAGATTAACATGCAGGTAAATTACGCTAATGCTAAGGTAGGAAGAACGGATTACTGAAGTTCTGGATCTGTTGAATAGTTTCGCTCATATCGTCCGTCACTATGTCCGTGTGGCTGTTTGTTCTTACACACACACACACGCAAACACACACGAACACTTTCCCCTCCCCCCTACACACGCAAGCACACACACATACATAAACACACACATACACACACATACACACACATACACACCCACGCACCCATGCACGCACGCACTCCCCTCACACACATACACACACATACACACACACACACACACATATATATATATATATATATATATATATTGTTCTATGCAACCTGGCGTATGGAGAAACAACAAAACAAAAGAACAACAAAACAAAAGAACAGCAAAAAGAACAACAAAACAAAAGAACAACAAAAAGAACAACAAAACAAAAGAACAACAACAGGAACAACAAAACATAAGAACAACACAAAAGAACAACAAAACAAAAGAACAACAAAAAAGAACAACAAACAAAAGAACCACTTCAACAGCTTCACCAAACAAGTGGGCCACCAGGTCACCACAGCATCACCACACAACTGTACGACAACAACGGTACGGCCCTAACCTACAATCACGCCGTGAGATGCTGTGATTAAAGTCGAAACAGCCAGTCATTAGCTCGTCATGATCTGGGCTGAGGAACCAAACAGTTTCAAGAAAAAAATAATCTGGTTCAGATCAATGGCGGGGGGGGGGGGGGGGGGGGGGGGGTGGTGGTTAAACGATTGAAGGAAGTTGACTACATGCTATGTGCTGTTTCAGCTTATTGTTACTTTTAAATACACGCTTTTTACAACTAAATCTTGCAAGAGGTATAAATCCGAAGAAGTTTTTTGAGCATATACAGTGGTAATAATATATACTAGGAATCGGTTCTTATATTTTTAAAAAAGAAGGTCAGATGAAGTATCGTTTACCCATAGGCGTAGCGACCCTTCCCGGCGCCCGGGGACAAACTTTCAATTTGGCGCCCCCCTCAGGAACAACTTTTCAATTTTCAATTTGCAACTCCCCACTCAAACTTTCAATTTGCACCCCCCCCCCCCCCCCCCCCCGCCATATATTTTTTTGTAATGCAAAACTGCAGCTAAAATGATATTTTAATTTGTTTTTCCAACCGATTTGGCGCCCCCTAAGGTCGGCGCCCGGGGACATATGTACCTTCCCCCCCCCCCTCGCCCTCCCCTCGCTACGCCTCTGAATTCATCTGTAGTTTCAGTAAACCTAGTAAGGTCAATTAAAAAGCCAAATTAGGTCTAGGTGTATCCAAAATAGAGGATATGGGTTAGATCCGAACTCATAAATTCCAGGTTAACCAACTACACCTGGACCACGCCGCCCGTTGTGCTATATAAACATTGATGAGTCAAACAGTGGGGACGGTGTGGTCGGGTGGTAGACACCACCACTAACCTTAAAGTCTAGGTGTCTGGGGTGGTGGTGGCGGGAGTGACTGGTTACACTACCGTAGGTAGCCATGTGCAACCCCTGGTTAGGTGCTGTAAAATTCCGTAGGTGGAGTATGTATAATTTTTGTGTCCAACCAGTGTGATGAAGGAGAGTGGTTGTGTCCTTATGTCCCACATATGGGTCTACAGGAATGATGACGTTGACGGTGTGTCCAGTTCGGGAAAGCACACGTGTCTGAGCATAGAACTGACCATACTATCGTCACATCCGATGACGTAACTTAACTTTGCCTTTTATTTTCATGAGACTTGATTTCTAATCTATCTGTTTTTAACTGTTACATATGTCCCCGGGTGCCGACCCTAGGGGGCGCCAAAATGGGTTGGAAAAAAAAATTAAAAGCTCATTTTAGCTGCAGTTTTGTATTATAAATATTTTTAAAAATATATGGGGGGGGGGGGGCGTCAAATTGAAAGTTTGTCCCGGGGGGGGGGGCGGCAAATTAAAAGTTTGTCCCCGGGCGCCGTGAAGGGTCGCTACGCCTCTGCCCCCCCCCCCCCCCCAATACACTCACCCACACATCAAACCCCCACCCACTCCTATGACCTCCCCCACCCCTCCAACCCCACCAATTACCCCAGCACCCACGGCCAGAAAACCTTCCCCTCCCACACCCACAAATAAAAATCTATTTCCGTCCATCCAAGTTTACTTAAATCCAACTTTTGAAAACAGTAATTCACCTCCGCCTCAACCAATCATCAACCTCTGCTATTTTTAGCACCCGAGATTAAAGATGGAGGCAATTATCCCAAGGGAAAGAACTCAGATAATTCATTTAATTACACCCACATTGAAAAGTCTACACAGAGCTTTGTTGTCTCGAGCGTGCCCATTTGTGGCGGATATTCTTTGTTTTTAATCACAAACGATGAACAAACGATGAACAAACGATGAACAAACGATGAACAAACGATGAACGATTTCCAGTGCATTATGACGTAGAGATCGTAAGTCCGAGGCAATCCCACATCGAGTGACGTCAGTTCACTTACATTCAACGGATAAAAAATATGTTAAATTTAATTGCTCATTGATTTCATATTTGGCTTTTGGTTGTTATATCAGTTGTAACATAGGAGTTTTTTAAAGCACTCACACATTTATTTCCTGGTGGGTTTTTTTTCAAGTGTTTTGCGACAATCTGAATGATCGACAATATCTTCCGCTTTCGTTATATATATATATATATATATATATATATATATATATATATATATATATATATATATATATATATATATACGTGTACGTACACACACATGCACATATAACAATCCTAATATATAAATCCCCACGTTCGCACATCTCTCTCTCTCTCTCTTTCTCTGTCCGCAAAAAATTTTCGCCGGACATCACGTCAGAATCGGCAGCGATATATGGAGAACTTTTTACGGACTTTTGTTGAAAATAATATGTTAGATGTTTTAAATGTATAACCACAATTTTACTTAAAGAAGAAAAATAAAAATTAAAGGCGTATTCGAATGTAGAGAAACAGTATTATTTATGCAACCGGAAAAGCATTAATACATGTGAAAAAGAACGAATAAAACTGTGACGTCGCTATTGCTTATACATTAACTAATGACGTCATCTGCTGTGTTTTGAATAAAAAGAAATGAACTATTTCATTCAAATTTGATTTAGATCTACGTACACTATGAAATGTATACAATACAATTTTTCCGGACTAAACTCATAAAATTTATTTTATTTATTTGGATTCTAGATCTAGAGATTCTAGATCTAGACTAGATCTAAATCTACAAATCTACGCAATAACTAGATTCTATATCGAGACGTAGACGCTACTAAGATCTAGAATCTAGATCTAGATTTAGACTCTAACTTCTCTAGAATCTATTCCAAAAATAAATTTCTATATTAGGACTAAACTATTTCAAGACATAACTATTTTATACAAAATCTTTGTTTGGAACTGGCTAATTTGGGATAAAAAATTAATTTGAAAGAATAGGCATATTCGCGTAAGTTAAGATTTTAAAATACGTCTTTCATTCTCCATGTTTCAAAGGTGCCTAAATAGCTGAGATGATAGTGCACTTATAACCACGCAGGTGGTGCGGGTTCGAGACACACCAAGTCAAACTTGGTTATTACTTATTGTTTATATGCGAATCTTCCGATTTTAGACTATATAGAAAGGAACTACTTCCTTCCAATTTGATTTAGATCTAGATCTAAAGATCATCAAGACGTACGCTACGAAATGTAAACAATTTTATCGGCAAAAGTAATACAAATTACTTAAAAACAACATAATGACCATTGAATAGCCAGATTTTTAACGGAATCATATAAGTCACTTAATCAGTGTGTGCCTGTGTTAAATTAAATGTGTCGGATATTTAGCTAATTAGTTATTTCTTAGCTTTGCTACTAATATCGTTCAGCGTGTAGTAAAGCACATTGCGTTTTGACTAATAACTATTTCATAAATTATTTTTCTCAAACAAGAACATTTTAAAATATATCTGACCTCGACTGACCGGCGCCTTATATGAGCTATAAATCGAAAAAAATGTCCACGTAGGAACGTCTTCATAACTCCTGAGGTCGTAGACCGACCCTCGGGCGAATTAATTAAGCATTCGAATTCTCAATGTTTTCGAGAGCCTAAGCGAAGCTGGGCAGCATGCCTAGTAATTAATAATGGCGAAAACAGCTAATTAATATGTGGCTGAAGATAAAAAAGTCGACAGATTTAAGACATGGATATTCTCCTTAACGGCATGGGGTGGGGTGGGTTGGTGGAGAAAATGTTCATTTGCGCGTGAAATAATCGTAGCTAATCGTGACTTACTGAACAACACGGACATTGAGCGTAGACCAAATTGGTCTACGGGGAATTAGGGGGGTAACTTTGATATAGAGGGAATCCCAGGCGGGATAACTGATATAGAGGGAACTACAGTTTGGTTAACTTTGATATAGAGGGAACAAATGACTGGTTAACTTTGATATAGAGGGAACTTCGGGCTGGCTAACTTTGATGTGGAGGGAACTACATGTTGCTTAACTTAGATATAGATAGTGTTGGTTATGCCTATGTTCCTGTAACGGTTATGCCAGGTAGGATGGGCTTGGTGAGGGGTCGGGCACAATCACGCCCCCACCCAGAAAGCTGTGTGAACTATACCAGCCCGTGGGGTCAGGTCAGTGTTTCTTTCAATTTTTTTTTTCTGCGTGGAGAGGGGCACTTGAAACTTTCCGGGGAGAGGGGTGGGGGGGGGCGTCCATTGTGAAAAATATTTTCTATATAAATTCTATTTCGTTGGAGGATGTGCGGTTGACGTGCTTCGAATGGGTGGGGTGGGGGCGGGGGGGGGGGGGGGGGGCAATGAACCATTTCCCTCCCGAACAGATGCCTGAAAAACTCTGTGTGGATGTTTCCTTTTCTATATGTTTCAGCAGGTTCTAATGTTTCTGTGAAAGAGTAGGGGGGGAGATAGATTTTTATTTCTATATTTGAGGACAGTTGTTTGTAGGATGATTGTCTAAGATCAGGTCTCCAAACTACGGCCCGCGGGCCGGATGAGGCCCGCGAGGTCATCTCATCCGGCCCGTGGAGATCTTTTTGTCTACGGAAAAAAACGTTTGTTGGTGATGGCCGAGGAACTTTGCCCAGAAAAATCAAATACATGCCCGGGAGAAACTGGCCCCAGAACTGAAATTTGATAGTTAATGCGGCCCTCGGACTGAAAAGTTTGGAGACCCCTGTCTTAGATAATGGCACTGTAGTTAAAACTTTGGTGCCAGTTTTGTGATGATGCCGGGGTGTGTGTGGGAGGTGTAGAAGTGGGGGTGGGGTCAAGTGGGGGATCATGGGTAAATGGTTTACGAGGTGGGGTAACGGCTAGTATTTTAACACGTTTTTCTTAACTCAGCTTCGCGTTTGTGGATTTGTTTGTTGTTAAAATTGACATCGAAAATTAGCCGACTTCTGATTGCTCTAGAGATCTGAAATTTGGCATGCAGGCTACTTTCGCCTAACAATTTCAGATGCAATCATAAAAACTAGCAATTAGAGACCGTAATTAGCTTAATTTAATTACGCCCCAAGGACCATAAAATTGAGGACATGATTTCTAAAGATACCGACAAGACTGGAGGCCTATTGACACAGTTACTTCGGCCCCAATCGATGTGAGCGCGCTGGCCGTGATCGTATAGTGGTTAGTACTTCGTGTTGTGGCCGCGACAACCCAGGTTCGAATCCTGGTCGCTCAAGATTTTTAGTCCGTGTATTTATAAACACTTAGTCAAGTCATACTTAATCAAGTCATTAGATAAAGTAGAAAATAAACTATATAAAAAACTTTTTTTAAAAACCACGTTTTTCATGTGTAGCAACGGACTAAAAAGGAGAAAATAAAATACTTAAAAAAAACTTTTTAAAAAACCACGTTTTTCTTGTGGACTAAAAAGTAGAAAATAAATTTTTCTTTTGTGCTTCCTCGAGCTGTGCAGGTTCTTGTGATGACTGACAAAAAACGTGGGTCGGGCAGATGGGTCGGGAAATTTGATGGTGAACGTACCCACGTTTTTTGTCAGTCATCACAAGAACCTGCACAGCTCGAGGAAGCACAAAAGAAAAATTTATTTTCTACTTTTTAGTCCACAAGAAAAACGTGGTTTTTTAAAAAGTTTTTTTAAAGTATTTTATTAACACGTTTTTCTTAACTCAGCTTCGCGTTTGTTTGTTTGTGGGTTTGTTGTTAAAATTGACAACGAAAATTAGCCCATTTCTGATTGCTCTAGACATCTGAAATTCGGCATGCAGGCTATTTTCGCCTAACAATTTCAGATGCAATCATAAAAACTAGCAATTAGAGACCTAAAT
This sequence comes from Physella acuta, assembly GCF_028476545.2. NCBI lineage: Eukaryota > Metazoa > Mollusca > Gastropoda > Physidae > Physella > Physella acuta. The sequence goes on from NW_026733179.1 coordinate 110,268, forward strand.
TAGCTTAATTAAATTACGCCCCAAGGACCCTAAAATTGAGGACATGATTTCTAAAGCAAAAATAAATTATCAATCCAGATTTATCAAAACAAAATTAAGAGGTTTTATCAGTGGCGGAGTGGTCTAGCGGTAGAGAGTTGGACTGCTAACCCGTTAGTCTCGAGTTCGAATCCGGGTTTAAGTCAGTAGACCGTCCCTGAGTCCACCCAACTCTGATGGGTACCTAAAAAATCCTCTAAATTTTTATGTATTTAAAAACACTTAGTCAAGTCATACTTAATCAAGTCATTAGATAAAGTAGAAAATAAACTATATAAAAACTTTTTAAAAACCACGTTTTTCATGTGTAGCAACGGACTAAAAAGGAGAAAATAAAATACTTAAAAAAACTTTTTAAAAAACCACGTTTTTCTTGTGGACTAAAAAGTAGAAAATAAATTTTTCTTCCGACCCTAGGGGATCTACCAATGACTGCTCGTAGATTTTGTGCTTCCTCAAGCTGTGCAGGTTCTTGTGATGACTGTTCATACATTTGATGACAAAAAACGTGGGTCGGGCAGATGGGTCGGGAAATTTGATGGTGAACGTACCCACGTTTTTTGTCATCAAATGTATGAACAGTCATCACAAGAACCTGCACAGCTCGAGGAAGCACAAAATCTACGAGCAGTCATTGGTAGATCCCCTAGGGTCGGAAGAAAAATTTATTTTCTACTTTTTAGTCCACAAGAAAAACGTGGTTTTTTAAAAAGTTTTTTAAGTATTTTATTTATGTGTTGATCTTCAGGGTAAGGATGGTATTTGTAGGCAACATTGATCTGGGTGTTTCGTTGTATCAACATGTCGGTGTTTTAGAGTGTCGGTGTGTTGGTGTTTCGGTGTGTTTGTGCGTCGATGTGTTGGTGTGTCATTAAGTGTGTGTAGGTATGTTTCTTCTTTGCAGTATTTAACTGACAATCCTTATGTTAATATTTTATACTAACCCTAGTTTAGGAATTTTAGGAATTTTAAGAATTTTAAGAAATTTTAGGAATTTTAGGAATTTTAAGAATTTTAAGAATTTTAGGTATTTTAGGTATTTTAGGAATTTTAGGAATTTTAGGAATTTTAGGAATTTTAGGAATTTTAGGAATTTTAGGAATTTTAGGAATTTTAGGAATTTTAGGAATTTTAGGAATTTTAGGAATTTTAGGAATTTTAGGAATTTTAGGAATTTTAGGAATTTTTTAATCGTAGGTTACACATCACTAAGCAAATGTCCTCTGCTTGTTCGCAAGGCAGCATCCACATACAAACTACAAACATGTACAAATACGAAAGATAAAGTGCTAGATCTAGATCTAAATAGAAACGTAAAATTAAAAATATCAGGCGCATCAGGAAGTAATTAAAGAAAATTAGCACGAGATCAGTAATTAGATGCTGGCCACGAGAACAAGCAAGTGCTTATCACGTGATCAAGTCTGGCATTAAGTTAACAACAGGTGGCGCTAACTGCCACGTTTACGTGGCGCTCAGTGTGAACGGAGCTTAACAAACTGCAAATTTTAAGCCTCGTTCTCATGTAACGTGTCATAAGGCTTTGTTACATGGCCTTTGTGTGACTACAGAACTGAAACTGAGAGAGGGGATTATTTAAAACCTGAGACCCCCAGATGGTTAGAGTATTGAGGACTTGAATATCTGATACACAACAACAAACGTAAACAAAATGGCGATTTCCGTGGTCGAGTCGGTAAAGCTCATGGTTGCTAATCCGAAAGTCCCAAGTTCGAATATCTGGACAGATGAGCCTCGATAGCTAGTGTCTAACTTTTTAGAATTTACAAATTTTGGAAACAAAAATTTCAGAATTCTATCAAAACAAATTCTAAAGAAAGACGGAGAAAACATGACCGGTACGAATTGTATTGTGTATACAAATATTTAGAAGAAAACATTTTAAAAAAAATTAATTTCTAATTCTCTTAACACAAAAACATAACCACACAGTACCTTGCATTTGAGCTACAGCAGTGTAAACAACGACTCCCTATCATGATTTCTACACATTTTTCGGGGTAAAACATGTCATATGAACATATGATTCACATTTACAATTTAGCCGCATTATGTAAGAAAATAATTGCAGCTAAAACGCCAGAGAACAAGATAATGATAATGGTCTACAGCTCAATACACAGCCTACTCATCTTTTTATATCAAATAATTTTTTTTTCAACATGCTATAATTTCTAACCGTTGGACTTTATAATAAACTGCGAAAGAAAATTTCACGAACGTTTTCAAAATTTTATAGTTTAATGATCGGCACACATTATATTCAAACTTTCTGCTGTGTTGTTTTTGTTTTTGTTTTCACGATTGACGGTGCTGAGTATCGTGTGAATTGTTATCACAAATAAAAACTGGCTGGAACTCCCATAGCCTCAAGCCTAAACTTTGTGTGCAGTTATCTCCCTGCTTATCTGAAGGGTTCAGCGTCTAGGTTGTCTGCAGGGAAATTTATAGCTAATTGCAGCAAAGTGCTTTTCAAAAGAAAGATTTTTAACTCAATGCAGATACAATTTTAGCTAGATGCAGCTAAACGCTTAGTTGCCACAGAGAAAAATGGTATTTGATTCGTTTAATTCGTAAACAAAAGGCCGAGTCTTATTGACCACCTGGTTAACGAACCTTATCATTGCAGTTTTATCGTGTCCAAGTGATCGAACCCATCCCTCATAATGTCCAGGTGATCGAACCCAACCCATACAGTGTTCATGTGAACGAACCCAACCCTCACTGAATGCTAGAACTGTATGCCTGTTTTATGCTGTAAACTAAATTATCTTTTGCCACTAACCTTACTCACATATTCGTGTAGAAAATACATTACTTCCATACACTTGAACCCTAGGTTTTTGTTTGAAGAAACATTGGAAAAAAAATAATAAAATAATTGTAATCAAATATTGATCAGCCTATACAATAAAAAAAAAGACTGTTTTTACGACACAAAGATATCATCTGATGACGTATGGCTATTGAAACTGTTGCACGTTTTATTAAAACAACCAGCCATAGACATTGTACAAGTTTTCACGAGTGCATAGCTCCTCCCCCGTCTTCCACCCACACATCTCATTCCCAACACCACCCACACCACCTACACGCCAATACACCCACCCACCCACACCACTCACACGCCTATCCTCACCCACCCACCCACACCACCCACCCACCCACACCACCCACACCACCCACGCGCCATCCTCACCCACACCACCCATCCTCACCCACACCACCAAGACCACCACCACGCCCCACCCCATCATCCCACCCCCTCCCCCACTAACCCACGAACTCAGCAACTGTTTCACAATGGTTTTGAACTAAGCAGTCTACACCCAGACCAGATACACCCCATGCTAAATTACCTTCCTCATTAACTGGCAAATCTTGTCAAACATCTCTACGTCACACAAACATCACTCATTGAGTGGAATCATTTTTTTGAACGGTTCTCACCAGTAGCGTAGCCAGGAATTAGTCATGGGAGGTGTTCAAACACTTTTCCATAACATGTATACAATCATATATATATATATATATATATATATATATATATATATATATATATATATATATATAGGGGGGGTTCGTGGGAGGGGTTATAACCCCCCCTATCTGTCTACGCCACTGGTTCTCACCATATATTACACTGACAAGGTTCATACCATATAATACACTGACAACCTGCTTCATAGGAAATCACCAGCAGCTCGTACTGTCGGTTAGGACTGCAGAGGCGTAGCTGGGGGAGGTCGGGTGGGGCCGTCGCCTGGGGCGCCGATTCCAAGGGGAGGGGGCGCCAAACGGGGTAGGAAAATAAAATAAAAACTCTTTTTGATCTACATTCCTAAATTATACAAAGTCGAAGTTAAGAAAATAGTCTGCTATTTGGTTTTTACGGACTGTTTTCTACACCACTTGTGAGATATAAAAAATAAAAACTGTTATGGGACAGTCGCTGGTAATAAGCGCCCCCCAATTTTAAAAAAAAAAATTTGGGGGGGGGGGGGGGGGGGGCGGGGGAGCTTTTTCACTAACGTGAATAAATTATATAAAGAGGGAGGAGCTAAATTGAAACTTCGCCCCAGGCATAGGTCGCCACGCCTATGTTGAAGTGGAATCAGAATTTCACAATGGAACTGCGTGGTCGAATGGTAGAGCGCTCGACTGTTAACCAAAAAATCTCGAGTTCGGATCTGAAGGACATTCCTGAGTCCACCCAGCTCTTAGGGGTACCTGACTGTTTATAGTGCTGACCACACTATCTTTCACGCGGCACAGAAAATGTCAATGGTACTTCACCTGCCCAGTGGAATCAAACGTGGAGATTCGAGTATAGTTTGCGGTATCGATACTTCTGATAGGGTCGGATTTCGGCTTACGGCTAGTGTTGGGGTCAAGTAAGGTGAAGGTCAGGTTTAGGGTGAGCAGCGGCAATGGTAATTGAATGTATCCAGTAGCGTCATGCGTTTTTGACTCGCTTGGTTTAAAGTAGCCCCAGCGCCGGAGGGGTTGGAGTTATGGGGGTGGGGGTGGGGGGGGGTAGGTAATTACACCCTCCCCATCCCTACCGCTCTGGTTATAAAAAAACTATTTAATGAGATAAAGACGTGCGTGCCCGAGGGGGGGGGGCATCATGAGTAGCGAGGTCAGGTACCAACCCCCTTACACAATATACCAGAAAAGCAACAATTGTACAGAGCAACAGTTGAAAAAAGCAACAATTGTAAGAGCAACAACGGTAAAGATTACTTGCTCAATACAACTAAACGGGGTTGCGTTGACACACCAGATTACTCAACACGACACACACACACACACACACACACATTTGTAATTAGCTTAATATTGGGTAACATTTTACCATAAGGTGTCGTCCATAAATGACATCGAGCGCTCTACCACCGAACCAAGCCGTCCCAATCTCAATGTTCACACAAATGTCCACTCAAACTGCAGCCCAAACTGACATCGAAACGAACAAACCAACAAACACAAGCAAGAACGACGCCTCGGGGCACTGAGACCTCAAGTTTAAATAAAATTACGACCAGAATTTCAGGACACTTTCTCATGGGACACCGTCCCAAATTCAACAAAACAATCACCCTAATAGGGGACAGAACCGCTTTTGTTTTTTTCACACACAAAACAACTCCTGCATCGAGGCTGACAGTTACCTCCCTTAGACTTCTAGTCCCTAAAGCTACACAAATTAGGTCACAAAATGGCCTCGGTCGAAAACTTAGCATAAGCAAGCGACATTAACAAATTTCATTTGATCCTAGCCCATCGTCACCGGTCTTTGAAAATGGCTGTTTCAAATAGAATTACTGTGCTCAGTTTGTTTGCTATAGGTTTTTTTTTTCGCCAACGTTGAACCGAAAAGCGTGCCCATGACAACGAAGTAGTCAAGCGTCAAACTACCCATGTTTCTAATTAAAATTAAATTAAATTTGGACACATGTTATAATTGCAATCGATCTACTAATGTGGTGATCGATATTTCCAATAACTGCATCACTTCACGCTGTGACTAGCAGGGTCTCACTTCTGCCTGTATGGTGTGTCACCATAGTATCACCAATGCATGTATGGTGTATCACCATTGTATCACCAATTCCAGTATTGTATATCACCATTGTATCACCAATGCCTGTATAGTGTATCACCATTGTATCACCAATGTCTGTATGGTGTATCACCATTGTATCACCAATGCCTGTATGGTGTATCACCATTGTATCACCAATGCCTGTATGGTGTATCACCATTGTATCACCAATGCCTGTATGGTGTATCACCATTTTATTAACAATGCCTATATGGTGTGTCACCATTGTATCACCAATGCATGTATGGTGTATCACCATTGTATCACCAATTCCTGTATGGTGTATTACCAATTTATTACCAATGCCTGTATGGTGTGTCACCATTGTATCACCAATGCATGTCTGCTGTATCACCATTGTATCACCAATGCCTGTATGGTGTATCACCATTGTGCTACCAATGCCTGTATGGTATTTCAGCATTGTATCACTAATGCCTGTATGTTGTATCACCATTGTATCACCAATTCCTGTATGGTGTATCACCATTGTGCTACCAATGCCTGTATGGTATTTCAGCATTGTATCACTAATGCCTGTATGTTGTATCACTATTGTATCACCAATGCCTGTATGGTGTATCACCACTGTATCACCAATGCCTGTCTGCGTTGTAATCTGCCGTGACAACACGACCCGACTCCTGACTTACCAGTGTGTCACCTTTCTCAGTATATGTTGTATTACCAGCAGGTCATCTATGCCTCTCTGTTGTGTCACCACGCCCTTGTCGAATGAAACCGCGTCTCACCATTGTTTTTGACTGAGTGATCACCTTTTGTCACCACTTCCTTTTGTCAGCACTGCTTCCTTTATAGTTACCACCGTGTCACCACCATGAATTATGTCACCGCTATTTCTCTGCTGTTACCACTATCCGTATCGCCACTGTTTGTATCACCACTGTCTGTGTCACCACTGTATACAAGTCACCACTGCGACAAGACCATCCGTATCACCATTGTCTGTTTCACTACCATCTGTATCACCACTGTTTCACTACCATCCGTATCATCACTGTTTCACTACCATCCGTATCACCACTGTTTCATCACCATCCATTTCACTACAGTCTGTTTAACCACCATCCGTATCACCACTGTCTGTCCCCTCCCCCCTCTTCCACACACATGTACCCCCCCCCCCCCCCCCCTTGAAGTTGGCCTGACCTCATTTAACCCCACGAGCCGCCATTACAATTAAATTAGACACGCATGACCGCACGCACCTTTCGCCGAACCCGCCTGCCGGGAGATGTGGGGGGGGGGGGGGATTAATGTGGTCAGGATCAGCTCCTGGGGTTAGGGTGGGGCAGGCTCTGGGGGTGGGGAGAGTATGGGACAACTAGGCTGGAATTGTTTGTTGAGCTGGGGCGAGAATCTCTTAAAACCAAAAGGTCAACCGGAATAGCAGAATATGTGTTTTATTGCATGGTCGCACCATGTGTGTATTTTCTTGCTAAGTTGTACAAAGTATACTTTTTTGCACTGTTGTCTCATTTATTTTTTGGCGTCAGTACACTTTTCTAAATAGGGAGGGTTGGGGGGGGGGGTCATGTTAATCGGAATGAGCAAAAAAAAAAAAAAAGAAGCGGCGTCATTCCACTTAACAAAACATTGATTGCTCTAGATTTCTCTACTATAACAAACATAATATTTATGAGGACGGGTGGGGATCACTAGGGGGTGGGTGACATATGTCCTTAAGGACCCCGATCAAGCGCCATGATAGGACACACCACATAAAAGGAGAAATCCCAATTTACTTATTACACAGAACCAAGCGTAGAGGGAGATAAGTCGTGTAGTATTCACATCAGCTCTGGTGATCGTTATCAGGAGAACATACTCGCAAAACTTCGTGTTTGTTCTACCTAAATGTTGTGTTATTGCGTTCTGTACAGTTCTTCATTGGCTATATTTTAATTTCTTTACCTCTGCATATAAACAACGTTTTAGTCCTTATTTTAGGGAACGGAATGGTCGAGTTGGAGAGCCTATGGTTGCTAATTACAAACGCCCGAGTTCAAACCCCCGATGAGGATCTTTAGCTGCAGACAGCAACTCATTTAGGAGAGAAAACTCCAAAATAAAACAACTTACGCTTTGTAGTTTATTCTCATAATTATACCCGGAATTGCACGGCAGTGGCGTAGCCAGGATCGTCTCAGGGGGGGGGGGTTCCAATTTTTACCCGGGGACAAACTTTCGATTTGCACCCCCCTCCCCCCCCCCCCCCTCAAACTTTCGATTTGCACCCCCCCTCAAACTTTTTATATATATACCGAGGGGTCTATGGGGGGGGGGGGGGGTTATGACCCCCCTAACCCCCCCCCTGCCTACGCCACTGTTGCACGGTTTGGTAAAAATAAATAGGTTTCAATTAAATGTATATATGCAAATAAAGACGCACAACAAAATATGACATAACGTTAATCCTAACCACAACCTCAACCACAGCCACAACCACAAACTCAAACTCAAACACAATTATAAACAAAAACATATTCCTATCCGTATCCCCATTACTATACCTATAAATATAATTTTTTGATTGACAAAGGCCATGGACGCAAATCCAAAATCAAAAGTAGACTTAAGTCAGACTCAACGTGCATGCGGCGCTTTACATGTTTACACGTGATACTTAATTGGGTTGGAGTAGATCCCCCCGTTCCGGAATTTTTTCATGTCTTGTCTAGAACTACTGATATTATGTCTAGCTCTGCCCATTACGTTTAGGTCTTCGTTTATCCATGTCATTGAATCATTTCATTACTTTCAAAGTTGTACACTAATCACCAACACATGGAAAACGTCTGCATGAAGTTTCTCCATGCCAGCTCGCTAGATGTCCAGGGTTCGGATCCCGGTGACACCGCTCACTCATTGACAGATCCCGGGGGTGGGGATATTCTGACCCGGGTGTCTGTCAGTTATACAGTTTACCCCACTGTCACGGCCTTTTCTACTGCCTATTTCATGGCACACACTCAAAACAGAAATCAACCCTTACCCTGTAATTTCCATAATTTTATTAGTTCATATGTACAACACCTTCACTGCAAAAAACATCGCCATCTGCTTCGCGCTATATCTACCTCTCTCCTTCCTTTCCTTAGCGCATTCGCACACCCATACTATATTTTATATTTATATCGCCTTTTTAAGATACATACTCGAAAGATACATTCATCTACATTTAACTGTTACACCCACCCTGACCAGGTCTTATACCACGGGCGAGAGTTTGACTAACATGAACTCCTTCCCTTCATTATGGGTTGGGGGTGATTTATTAGTGTCTTTCTTCTTAACCGAAAGGGTCAAGGTTTAAATCCAAGCCGCACTAGTTCAAACATGAGATGTTTATTTTTAGTCTACGTCATGTGGACATTTTCAGCATATGACATGTGGACATTGGTCATGTGATAGGGAGAAGTAGCCACTGTATGACATATGGCCTCATGTCATTTAATATTTGGCCATGTAATAGGAATGGTTGGCCACTGTTTGCGTGTGACATATGTCATTTAACATGTGGCCATTGATGGCCTGTAACAATAGGCCATTCACAGCCTATAACAATCGGCTATAGCTTGCTATAATACCGCCATAGCCTTGGCGTCTAACTAAAAATGGCGCGTTGTGTAGACATTCAATTGAAAGCCAAAACCGAATGGGGGGAAAAAATGTTGTTGAATTATTCATAAGTAAGTCACAGGCCTGTGGATGAAAGTTATGGATGGGGTCTGGAGCTAACACAAGCGACAGACGACGCTCGGATAATGGGTGTCTCCCCCTTTTTATACAACCGCAGTAGCTTCCCTTTTCTACTTGCTTCCCTTTTTTTTCTTTGAACAAAACACAGGAAACACTATAGCCGGGGAACGGACGAAATAAAATGATAATAACAGCATCGCCGTAATCGATGTTTGCGATATAATAATCACACTTTGTATCACGTGGTTCCCGTCCCCGTGGACGATTTCCACGTGCGTTCAACCCGCGATCATAATTGAATTAGCCGTGCTCCGGTTTGGCAGGCGTCCATGGCGACGGTGA